>NC_069499.1:453096235-453255276 GCF_027579735.1 Bombina bombina
TTCTGCTTGCAAGCCCAGTAAGCAAGCCACTAAGCCACAACAGAGCATAACACAATGGCTTGGCACGGTCAATAACTATTGCTTTTGGGATTTCAGACTGATAATGAAATCAACAGTGAGATCACTAGGTCATGAACCAGACAGTTGCTGTGGAGCAGTGGTAAGGTCATGGGCTAGCAAGCACAGGGCCAGCGGTTCGAGTCCATCCTACTACTTCTCGCCATTCC
This sequence comes from Bombina bombina, assembly GCF_027579735.1. Taxonomy (NCBI): domain Eukaryota; kingdom Metazoa; phylum Chordata; class Amphibia; order Anura; family Bombinatoridae; genus Bombina; species Bombina bombina. The sequence continues at coordinate 453,096,463 of NC_069499.1, forward strand.
CAAGGCATGCAGTACTGTCCTTGATAATAGTGTGGTATGGGATCCAGCAATATGGTGACAAGGTCCAGATAAGAGTGATTGTGGGTGTCAGGTGATAAGTGTATGGGAAAGATTGGGGTAGAGTCAGCATAGAAATAGCGTGGATAATTGGGTTGGGCTTGGTAAAAGAGGAAGGACACAGGATGGGTAAGAATAGAAGGGAAGAGCAGCTAGTGTGTGGAATAAAAAGGAGAGGCTTGGGGTGGGCGGAGCTAACCGTCAATCTGGAGAGACGCATCTTGTTGGAGCTCTCTCATAAAAATCAAATTTGGGCTGAAAAATTAACATATAGATAACCCTGCAAAGGTTATAATCGTCACCGGACACTATGCTTTGGTCAGGACCATTGGAGCAGTGCTTGGTCAGAGACTTTTTGTGACGCCGAATTTGGAAGTGGGAGAGAGTGCCTTCACCTGACTGAGTGCCGTTAGTGAGAAAGAAGGGACCGGCTGGTAAGCTGTGAGTGCTACACCTCCACTTATCTACTAAGCCTGCGTTTGTCCTCAACTGCTCTCCCGGACCCTTAACTCTGCTGCCCGGAGGGTCGGGGCCCCGCTCCGGTGCAGCAGCTGTCTAACAACTACGCGATCCGGGAGGCAGTGTAGCGCTATAGCCAGCTGTACTCGGGGCTATTTGCAGCGACTCAGAGTTCCCACCTTCACTGTGGGTTATATAGAGGGAAGCCCCGGCAGCATTGGCGACATAGCTGAGATAAGATAAGTGCCTTACTAGAGGGGGAAAAAAAAAAATAGAAGATTTGGTTAAAGGAAATTGGCGCGAACAATCGCCATCTTGAGGCCTGAGAGGCTGCATCTCTACTTTTCAGTACTCAGCGCTCCGGCGGCAGGAGCCGGGAGCTGTCTTCAGCATCAAATCTAAAAGATAGAGGAGAGGTAAGAAGACAAGTTGTAATCCTCTCTAATAGTTACTGAAGCGGCATTGTGATGTTATCAACATATATTTGAATTTGTTAGTGAGAATGCACGTCTTAACTTATACCCCACTCACAGCACTACACTATTAATCTAAGAAGACCAGTGAAAAGCTATAGTGTAACACGCTTCACTTATCTTAGGCATAGCAGTGTTAAGGAGTATAACACCTTCATTTTCTTTACAAACCTATGCCCACAAATTTAATGATACCCAGTAAGGTATTCATACTCTTTGTAGCTGAGTTAAAACATTGAACTGTACAGGTGTCAGCAACCCAGAGACTGATGTTTCTTGAACAACTTTCCTAATACACAGTTGCTTTTTTTTCAACATAACCAGGGTGGTTATTTTGTCAGACATTCTACTATTTGTTTTGGTTTTGCATAGCACTCTCACACAGATCTACTGTTGCTGGTTTATATCTGGAGAAATTTTTATCAACAAAAGAAAGATAAGAACTCTTTAGAGCAGAATCCCCAGAAGCATTTGTAATCTCCCTGCACGCTTGCTCCTTCCTTTTTCTGTTATGACATGAGACAGAAGTGGACTTCATAGCACCTTTATTCATCAAAAAATCTGTGTCCATAATTACAATTATATCGTGTGTCACTCCCGCATGCTGTAGTTTTCACAGCTCTCCACTACTATGCAAATGTGTTAAAATTTGAAGCTGTCAGATTTCCAGAGTTTGGCTCACCCCAGAAAGATATTTTAAGCAGAAGTTGCATTCACTGACATAACAGAGATAGACATACTGCTGTATGTTTTTTTTTTTTTTTTTTTGTTTTTTTTGCTCTATATAAAGATTTCTCTTGCAGGGTGCTGTAATATTTTCTCCTAGGGCTCCCACTGAGGCTCACTCCTAAGATACTTGCAATCGGAGTTGGTTGGCTCTGAAACCTGGAGTACAGAATCTTCAGAGGTAATAACAAGTTACCCAAATTTTGCTTCTCCTTGTGGAAGCGTACCAATTGGGACAAATCTGTTTAGCCTGCAGACAACAGTTCACTGACAAACAGTAAGACTACCTCCTCTTCTCCCTGTTGTTCCCTGAAGTATTAAGATATCTCCTCTCCTTGTTGAAATATTATCAGATACTTAGCAAGTGTACGCTCTCCTCTCCCCTTTCCTGCTGTCTCTTGTGGCAGTGGGTCATACCACATTCTACCTTTTCCGTGATCGTCCTGTGAGGGCATTCTCCCCAGAGGAAGAAGCGTACAAATCATATATCTCATCATATCTAGATCCTGTGGAACTGATTACACAATCCGCTGTTAACAAAGAGATACTGAAGTGGAGAAAATGTCTCACTCTAACAGGAAGAAAACCTCCAATAAACACAATGATGGCCCTAAAAGAACTGTGGCGGATCACTTTCACAGTAAATTTCTCGTGGAGAGAGATCTATCAGACGAGGACTCTAGAGACTCTCCGTCAGGACAGGGAGATGAGGAAGTACACCCCTCTGGAAAACATTCTAATCCTAATACAGAGCCCTCCTCTCTCAAAGAACTTATAAATTCGCTTTCAGCTAAAATGGACTCCCACCACACCTCATTAAAACAGGAAATCAGAACTTCAGTTGCCGACCTCAAGAGGGAAATATCCTCTCTGGGAGATAGAACTGAGACTTTGGAGCATAAACATGAAGATCTGGCAACAGATCACTCAAATCTACTAGCATATTCTCAGTCTTTGGCAGAAATGATTTCAGATATGGAAGTGAAACTAGCAGACCTAGAGGATAGGTCCAGACGCAGCAATGTGCGTCTTAAAGGCATTCCTGAAAGTGTTACATATACCGACCTCCTTAAATACCTAAAAGAGTTGTTTGAAGTGCTAGTTGACTCTCCACAGGATCAAGAAGCAAAAATAGATAGAGCACATAGAGCCATTAGGCCAAGAAATTCAAATCAAGCACAGCCCAGGGATGTTATCGTGAAGTTGCATCATTACACCTTTAAAGAAAAAATCCTTAAGGCAGCCTTTCTGAAAAAGGATCTGCCGGACCCTTATAAAGATCTGCAGTTCTTCCACGACTTATCTTCTCACACGCTGTCAAAGAGGAGTTCGTTTCAGCCAGTTACCTATTGCCTCCGAAAGCACTCTATTAAATACAGATGGGGATTTCCGGTCCGACTATTTTTTCAACATGATGGACTCTCTTACACTGTCTCTAGTCTAAAACAGGGATTGGAGATTCTCAACAAATTAAATCTTCTACAAAACTCCAAATCCACACCCCCTACAAGCTCTGAGTCAAATCCTACCCGCAACAATCCCTCTGCTACTAGCTCTACAAATTTGGATCCTGCCACCTTGGACCCTACCCCACTCCGGGTTGATGCAATAGAATGGAGCCCTAAGCCAAGAAGATCTTCACCCGCCTCCAAGAGGCGGAATACTACCCAATAGGTGTTATATCTGACATTCCTGATTGGTACAAGTAGTACAAAACCTGAAAACTTGTGTACTCTAGCTGTATTTTGCTGAAATTATGCATTATGCTTACAGAGGAAATCTCCAGCAACCTCTGTTCCTGAATCCCATCTTAGCTTCATGCATGAAAAGCTTGATTTTTACTAATATTATTTTTCCCTTACAGGTCTTGTCTTATGCTCTAGTAGAAGATGTATGCTATGTAATTTATTTATGAAAGGATATATGTTTGGAGAAGAGAAAGGGGAGAGAAGGGGAAAGGAAAAGAGAAAAATAATTTTTGCTTATGCTTCTACTATGTGCACCTTGGGTATAAGGTTATTCATTAATGTTGTTTTTTTTTTTCTCTTAAGGGATTGTATTCTGTCTGATCAGTATAGAATCTAGTCTAAATAACAGTTGTACAGAAAAAAGCTTACGAAAGCAGATAGACACCATTATATAACCCACCCTGAGCACAGTTTTTTTAATCTAAGTATCTGCACTGTTTTGCTCAATGATAAGATCCTGGTAAATAATCCCTGATGTTCCAGGCTAGCACATGGACCTCTACTATAGTCACTCATTGACAACCAAATGGTCAACCTAATATACCCATTTTCCCTATTAACTGTGTTAGTGTGTGAATGTCATACAATTTACTAGATTGCAAGTACAACTTCTTTACAATAAGCGGTTAAGCTAACAATTATAATAATCACATATACTGAAAATATACCTGAAATCAAAACTTCAAAGGTTTGGCCCTTAAAAACATATAGGGAAAAAGATGGGAGAGGTAGGAAAGAGGGTTGGTCAGCATTGTACTATTTGTGTTTTAGGTTTATGACTGTTTTTGCGCTGTTTTGCAGTACACTCTCATGTCTTTTTAAATATGCAACTCTAACATGCTCCTAATTATATTCCAGATCCTCACAAGATAAGGTATGGATTATTGTTTTTAAAGTTTCAAGTTAACTGGTTGAGTTAGTCCCGGAATTAATCCGGATTTGTATTTTTTGTTTCTACTACAATTTAAAGCTTAATTAACCATCAGCTAAATATTCTGGTTGCCCCGCCCCCCCCCCCCTACTTTGGGTGGTAACCACTATTTTGTTATGTTGTTTTTTTTTCTCTTATGCAAGATTGCATATTTCATTATATATCCCTATAACATATTCCCTTACTCATAGCGGTGCTTACCCGCTGAATTTCCCCCCATCACCCCCCCCCAAGTTTATTTTTATGTCTCTGGACCTCCAGTGCGCTTGGACACTATAGGAATACACTCTCAGTTTTTTATTCTTGTTCATTGTACTTAATCTCCCTCATAATAATTCTCCCTTTTTAAAAAAGAGCAACACTTACGTTCGATATATCCCTATCAATTATACTCAGGCTTACTTACATGTCTCCACACAACTATATTTAACCTTCTCCTTTCTTCCCTTGACCCCACCCCCCTCTTCCTCCTCCCCATTACTCATCCCCTTCTCTTTTTTTTTTTTCCTTCTTTCTTCTCTCTCTCTCTCCCTCCCTCTCTTCTTTTTTTTTTATCATGGAATTAACGGTGATCACACATAATACTCAAGGCCTTAATTCTCCGACCAAGAGAAGCCTCCTACTTAACAGCATTAAAAAGCTGAAGGCTAATGTTATCTTTTTGCAGGAGACCCACTGGATCAGGTCCCCAGGTATTCCCTTTTCTTTCAAAAATTTCTCAACAAAATTAGAGGCCTCCTACCCCACTAAGTCTAGGGGAGTGGCCATTCTCCTTAAAGATAACCTACAAGTAGAAAAGATATATGTCGAATTAGATCCTGAGGCTAGGTATATTCTTTTTATATGTAAAATAAACGGACGAAAATACACTCTAGTCAACCTGTATGCCCCTAATACTAGGCAAATACCTTTCTTAAAACATGTCCTTAAGCTTATTGCCGAACTTAAACAGGGAACCCTATTAATTGGAGGAGACTTCAACCTGGTCTCTGACCCCCTTAGAGATAAAAGGGGAACTACAGGAGCGACTCTGGACCGCTCAACTAGTTCACTTTCAGCTGCATTTAGAAATCTCATGGCACAATACAGCCTTTATGACGTATGGAGAGCTATGCATACCTCAGATAATGATTACACATTTTACTCTAGTGCCCACAAGATGTTTTCGAGAATCGATTATATTTTTGTTGAGGCACACACCCTTGATGAGATTAGCTTCTCCAAAATTGAATTAATCGCCTGGTCCGACCACGACCCTGTGATTGTATCCTTCTTCACCCACCAGGCCCGATCAATTAAGAAATGGAGGTATGAGGAGTGGGTATTAGCAAATCCCCACTCTTTACAGGAAATTGGGAATAGTATCCAAGAGTTTATTCAAATTAATGATACAGAGCAGACAGATGTACAGCTTCTTTGGGCCTCGCTTAAGGCTTACCTTAGAGGGATATTAATTAATAAAGCTAATGCATTTAAGAAAAATCAGGGTAGATCGCTGGCGGAACTAACATGCGAGTTTAAAAAACAGACCTCCCTCCTAAAGTTAAATCCATCTGTGCAGGGTGCGAAGAAGCTTGAGCTCCTGAAAGAAGAACTTAATAGGCTTGAAGCCATTAAGATTCAAAAAACTCTCTTTAGACTTAAACAATTCTATTACTACCACAGTAATAAAGCCAATTCTCTACTAGCATCCAAACTCAGATTAAAACAAGCACAACGAACCATTCCCTCCATCACAATGGAAGGAAACACAGTGACATCTCCCAGAGATATTGGTGAAGCGTTTCGATCCTTTTACTCTAAACTGTATAGCTTGACAGGCGAGACTTTTACTGAAGTCTACTCCATAGAAGAGATATCTGCTTTCCTGGGCAAATTGCGTCTACCAGAATTAAACATAGAGGCATCAAACATGCTTAGTTCTCCAATCTCCCTAGAGGAACTAAAAAACGCTATCGCCCAACTTAAGAGAAACAAAGCCCCGGGCCCAGACGGGTTCACGGGCCATTTCTACAAATCTTTCAGTAAAATCATAGTTTCCATTTTGTTACGAACTTTCAATTCTTTCATGAACACGGGGTTGTGTCTGGGCGAATTTCTAGAGGCGGACATCATCACCATATTAAAACCGGGCAAAGACTCTGGCTCCTGTCAGAGTTACAGACCTATTTCCCTGATAAACTCTGATATAAAGTTATTTTCTAAAATACTTGCCAACAGACTAGCTAAGGTTGTTGGCAGACTCGTCCATCCTGATCAGGTGGGCTTTATACCTGGCAGGGAAGGTCCGGACAACACTCGAAGGATATTTGACATACTATATGAAACTAATATCAAGGGGGACTCCCTTCTGGCCCTGTCTCTTGACGCTGAGAAAGCGTTTGACAGGGTCAGGTGGGATTACCTGTGGTGCACCCTTGAAGCTTTTCACATACCTCCTCAGTTTATTAGGGCGGTCAAGGTCCTATATTCAGCTCCCACCGCAAAGATTAGTGGAGTGGGTTTTCAATCTGCCCCGTTTGCCATCCTGAACGGAACCAGGCAGGGCTGTCCTCTGTCTCCGATACTATTCGCATTGGCTATTGAGCCTTTGGCTCAGTTGATAAGAGAAGATCCTGATATTCAAGGGGTCGATTTTGGAGGTTCAGTCCACAAGATTGCGTTATTTGCGGACGACGTAACCCTGTTGCTTACTTCCCCATCTTCATCCCTAACAGCTGTTTTTAAATGCCTGGATATTTTTTCCAAATGTAGTTTCTACAAATTGAACTACTCTAAAACAGAAGTCCTACATATTCATATTCCAGAAATTGAGCTGAAAATCCTACAAAGGAAATACGAATTCCACTGGTCTAATACCTCGATCAAGCATCTGGGTATTCGCCTGAGCCCAAGCCCCGAAATCATGATCCAGAAAAACTTTACTGACCGTATTCCCGAGTTCCGGAAGCTTCTTGAGAGCTGGGAATTCAGAGAATTCTCGTGGACAGGGCGAATTGCCGCGGTCAAAATGTTGCTTCTTCCTAAAATCACGTACCTCTTCAGATGCATAAATCTGACGGTTCCGAGACCTATACTTAATAAGCTCCAGAGTCTGATTTCAAAATATGTTTGGAAGGGTGGAAGACCCAGAATCGCCACCACGATGATTCAACAACCGCTAGATAGGGGAGGACTAGCCTATCCTAGTATTCTGACATACCACGATGCCGCTCGTTTATCTCATCTTGTGTGTTGGAGCGCAGAGATGGACCAACCTAGATGGTACGAGGTGGAGCAATCCCTCCTCCCTGGAGCTGTTCTACTTTCTGACCTACCTTGGATCCCGGCACATGTTCGTAAAACTCTGCGGATTGATCATCCCCTTATTCTGAACACCCTGGTACATTGGGATAACAGAAAAAACATGGAGTCTATTGCTCCACACCCCTCCCCCCTTTATAAGATACGAAATATTCTAATTTCCATGCGTGAGACACATGTGGGTAGCTGGTCTGAGGCTGCTAATGAGCCTATCGCGTCTTTATATAATGGGGACTCTCTATTATCTTTCGAAGAGGTAAAGACTAAGCTCTCCATACCCTCATATCTGAACTTTGAATTTATTAGACTGGCAAGCATCCTCAGGGCTTGGGGGCTATCGGGTCAATCCACAAGACCTCCCACTAGATGGGAACAGAGATGGAGTCTGGGCAAGCTACTTAAAGGCTCTCTTTCATTCCACTATAATTTAATGGTGGCGCCCTTACAACCAGCTAAGCATAGTCAGTACAAAGCTTGGGAAAAGGAACTCAACATTAATATTGAGACCACAATATGGCTCAACGAGCTCACCAGTGCTAGGAAAATTTTACATAGCGCAACTTTATGGGAGCTTTATTACAAAATAACCACCAGGTGGCACCTTGTGCCGGTCACACTGAATAAATATTATCGAAAGACCTCCCCCCTATGTTGGCGGAATTGCGGTTGCTTAGGTACGCAGGTCCACATTTGGTGGGATTGCCCTATAATTGGGGGTATCTGGGGATTTGCATTTGACGCTCTTAGGATGCTAGGCATATCATTGACCTCAACCCCTTCAGTGGGCCTCCTGCATCATCAACTTCCAACTATGTCTGATGCTGACAAACATCTCACCATATATGTCCTGATGGCTACTAAACTGGCTATTGCCAGGGATTGGAAACAAACTTCCTCTCCTACACCCAAGAAAATATTTGCTATAATTGATCATATTAGACAGATGGAAGAGTTTGCATTTAGACAGTCTAACAAACTAGAACTATACCTTGAGTTTTGGAATAAATGGAAAGAGGCGCAGGCCTCGTAGACATCGGGGAAACATATAGTACAAGATCACTTACATGAACTCTATTGGTGTAAACCCTCTCTCTATAGGGGTTTTTCCCTTTTTTTTTTTTTTTTCTCTCCTTCTCCTATTTCCTAACCTCCTCCTCTTCTTCTTTCCCTGTGCCCCCTTCCCCTCTGCCCCTTATTACCCTTAAACACCCAAGCATTTAGCATTTCTCTATACAAACATGCCAATTTTATTCAAACATGTATACTCACTCTCCTTGATTGATAAACTGCATATAGTGTCAAGTGGGATACGAACCTATTATGAGGAGATATTCAATCGATCTAGGTTGCGCTGGTTGTTCAGAGTGTAAGATACTAGTTTAATGTTTGTTTCTATATTCTCTCATATACATATGTATCTAATATATATACGAAAAGAAAAATGAGGAAATAATGTATGTATATATGCCTTTGCCTCGCGATGAACAGTACCTTGTTTTTTTTTGTTTTTTTTTATAGTATGCCATATATACTAATATAATTGATACATGATGTTACTAAAATCCTATGTCCTAACGAAAATTGTGCTATACAACTGTTTAGCCTGTGTAACTCCTACACGTATGTTTTGTTCTCGCTGTTAAATTTTTTTCATTGTTCCTCAATAAAAAACTATTTAAAAAAAAAAAAAAAAAAAAAAAAAGGAGAGGCTTAAAACAGGGGGAGGAGGCTGGATGGGAAAAAAAGGAAGGCAGAGGGGAAGAGAGCAGCAATGGAATAAAAAGGGAATGGCAACAAAGTGGGAGGAGGATGGATAGGAATAAGGGAGGGTTGGATGGGAGCAGTAATGAAATAAAAAGGGAGGGCCTTAAAATAGGGGGAGGAGTCTAGATGGGAAAATAGAAAGGGAAGGGATTAAAATAGTGGGAGGAGTCTGAACCCAAAAATGGAATAGCAACGGAGGGGCTTAAAATAGGAGGAGGGGTCAGGATGCTTGGGATTGGACGTAGGCTGAATGCAAAAACTTGGGGATGGGAGCAGCAATTGAATAAAATGGGAGGGGCTTACAAAAGGGGAGGAGGCTGGATGAGAAAAATGAGGGGATGAGAGCAGCAATGGAATAAAAGGGAGGGGCTTAAAAGAGGAGGGGGGGTCTAGATGAAAAGGGGGAATGGGAGTAGCAGTTGAATAAAAAGGGAGGAGTTAAAAATAGGAGGAGGATGGGAAAATGGAATAAGAGGGAGGGGCTTAAAAAAGGAGGAGGATGGGAAAATGGAATAAAAGGGAGGGGCTTAAAATAAGTGGAGGAGGCAGGATGGTATAAAAAGGGAGGGGCTTAAAATACAATAGGGAAAGAGGTGTGACTTTTTAAAAAGCAATACGATTTACATTTATTATCAAATTTGCTTCATTCTCTTCATATCCTTTGTTGAAGCAGCATCAGCGCACTACTAGGAGCTAGCTAAAGACATCAGTTGAGATAATGACAGCAGTCATATACATGCAGCCACCATTCAGCAGCTAGCCCCCTGAGCCTGCCTAGGTATGCTTTTCAGCAAAGGACTCAAAGAGAAGGAAGCCAATTAGATAATAGAAGTCTAATTGGAACCTTGTTTAATATTGTATGCTCTATCTCAATCATGAACAAAAATATTTCACTTTCATTTCCCTTTAAGCCTGGCAATTGACTACTTTTTCAAATTATCCCAGTGTGCTGGCTTCTGGTTCTGTTCATTCGGTAAAGACCTTGGTCCTGTTCCTGATACTTCACATCTCCTGCAAGCTTGGTTCCAGACAGCAATTACGGTAAATCTTGTTGTCTTATGCAAAAGTAGGGATCTGGAGGGATGAAGTTGGGGAAAAATAGGAGGGGTGATGGGACGGTGGGAAAAAGTAATAGGGGAGGAAACTGGGGGAAAAATGAGAGCTCGAGTGTCAGGTATCGGGTTGGGAAAAATAAGAGGGTATGTGTGTGTGTGTGTGTGTGTGGGGGGGGGGAAGGTAGAATCTGGGGGAGGGATCCGGATGGAAAGAAATAGAATGTAGAAAGGGAGGGGTCTTGTTGGGGAAACGTAGGAGGTGGATCTGGAGGGGGAGGGTCTGATAATCTGAGGAGGAGAGGTCCGTTTGGTAAACTGGGATATGGAGGGGAGGGACAGGCCTCTAGTTGGGATAAAAAACAGGATATGGCAGTTGGGTCTGGTTGTGAAAAATAGGAGGGGGGGGACTGGATAAGGAAAAAGTTAAGATATGGAGTGGGAGGGATCAGGTTGGGAAAATAGGACAGGGAGAGGTTTGGATGAAAACAATTGAATGTGGATCTGGAAGGGGAGGGGGCTAGGTATAGATTGGGATTGCAAGAGAGGGAGTGAAATCTGTGATGGAAGACCAGGTGGTTGCAATAGATCACAAAAGCGTGCTGGATAGTTAGGATCCGCCACATCATTTAGAAAGAGGATGTGTTGTCAGAGATGTAGTGTTACATAATATCGTAATGGGTTGGATCCTGGGATATTTTGAAAGGCACGTGGGGTGTAGGGGGAGTATGGTTGAGGGTGGATCTACAATAAGGAAGGGGGGCTGGTTGGAATGTACAAAGATTAAGATCAGAATGCACCTGACATCTTTAGAATGGGCTTTGTGACACAGAGATGTGGAAGGGATCTGTGGGGCAAGATCTGACTTAAAATACAGTTTAAGTGATGGGCTAAAAGGTGAGATCTAGTGAGGTAAAATAGAAATGTGTCAACATAAATGATTGGTTCCCACCTGTTACTTTTCAAATGTTTCACTTCTTGAATGAGAGAAACCCTAAGTCTTACAGATTCAGTGTCCTTATGGCATTTGTCCCCGGTCTCGTGTGTGTGTGTGTGTGTTTCTCTCGCCACAAGTCAAAGGAAAGGATTGTAGGGCCTATCAATGAGATAGTTTTAATTATAGCTAGAAGAACATCTTGGGGTGGCAAAGCTAGGATGCTCTGTAAGCCTTCAAAGGCAAAGATTCTGGGGCAGGATACAGTTAGTGTCTCTGCTGCAGGTATGGGACACCAAGGCTTATCACAGATGTATTTCACCTAGCTCGCTGCTTTTGATGGGCATAGGAAAGATACATGTTAAGGCACTATCTCTCAGGTAGCAAATACCCCAAATGATTTCATAGGAACCAAAGAACAAAACCTAAACCCTTTGTATAGCTCTCGCGAGGGGCCGCTGCCGTGAGGTTGTGGAAACATGGTCAGGTTTCATTAGATCTCAAGGAGATGAGGAATGGAGGGCATATCAGTCTTCTGAATTTGCTCCCACCTTTCCGTGCTACATTAGCATTTGTAGAAGCAGCACTGGGTTCATCTGATATGTAGGTGCATATGCAAGGCCCTTTTCAGAAATGCTAGTCTCCTGGCTTAGCAATATACACAAACCAGCATGCTAAAAGGGAGCAATCCTTCCTTTGTTTAAGGTATTCTCCCCTCTTTCGAGGGCAAGAGTTTACATCGCAGTATGCTGCAGAGCATCATTGCTTGATTCCAACATTAAAGAAATCATAGCCTTTTGTTGGAAACAAAAAGCCCATCAAGCGTTGCCTGTGGGTTTTCTGAGCTATTTCTTTCCCTATCACACATTGTCTCATAATTACTCAGCTATTACAGGCTGCATGTTCATAATATTCATAATAATAGCCAAGAGAGTTGGAACAGGTAACGTTTGGCCTTAGGAAGTAATGCAGTCAGGGTGTGTTGGTCATTAGGGAAGACCTTGTTCTATCTAGGAGAAATAAAGAAGGAAAGAAGGAAAGAAAGAAAGAAAGAAAGAAAGATAGAAAGAAAGAGAAAAAAAAGCAGTTATCAAAAAGAAACTGTGGCTTTATATTGCAAGAAGTAGAGCTAAAGGAGAAGGACCTGCAACATACAAAAAAACTGGGCACCTGCTGAGAATGTTACTCTGGACTAGTGCTTGACATTGTGGATGGACACTTGGGTTGCTATTTGTAACATTTTACCAGCCAGGTACATGAACGTTAAAGCTTAGATGCCACCGCTGGATTTAAAGACTCAACTGCTGCTTGCAAGTCTGCTCAACAAACCACAAAGCAGCAATGACTCACTGTGCCAGGGCCCGCACCCATTATTTTTCTGATTTTAGACCATTGATCTTGGAAACTGCGTGTAAACAGTAGAGAGATGACTTGATTTGATTTAAGAAATAAGATAGATGAGATTTTTGGCAAAGCAAATGTTATATTTAACCTCCTAACATAGCCTTCCAGGGCTTTACAAGTGCAGAAGTCCGGCAGCGTGGCATGCTGAAACGGTGCGGCCTCATCAGGACCAAGCTCCCAACCCCTTACTTGCCAGCGCAACAATGGAATCACTGAACTGCAACACAGCCCGGCTTTTGGCCAAGGCAGGATCAATACCATCATCTTTATGATTTTATACCAATGATAAAATAAACAGCAAAGAGATGTTTTGCTTTAAAGGGATATGAAAGCCAACATTTTTCTTTCATGATTCAGATAGGGCATGCATTTTTAAACAACTTTCCAATGTGTGGCTCTTATCAAATTTGCTTCCCTTTCTTGGCATCCTTTATTTAAGGAGCAGCAATGGACTACTGGGAGCTAGCTGACCAAATTTGGTGAGCCCATGACAAGATGACATATATATGCAGCCAACAATCAGCAGCTAGCTTCCATTACAAAGGCAACCAAGAGAATGAAGCAAATGACATCATAGAAGTACATTTGGAAAATTGGTTAAAATCACATGCTCTATCTAAATCATTAGAGAGGTCCAAAAGCAAATTCTGTAACCAGCAAACCAAATAGCGGATTTAGGCCTTTTGAAGACCTAGATACAGTATTTGCTTTTGGCACCTCTAGGAAGAATAAAAGAATAGCACCATTTTTTAGACAAAAGCAAAAAAAAAATGATTTTAATGTCTCTTTAAGGAAATAGAATAACATTTTCCAAATATAATTTAATTCTGGCATGCTATTTGTAATTGATGGATTTTCAGCCACAGCGGGATTCGATAACCAAACCTCTCGTTTGCAAGACCGTGAAGTTAGCCACTAGGCCACAGCTACCTGACTTTGGTCAATGAGACAGGGACACTCCCTTATTATTTTGATCTTTGACCGCTAACTCAATAAACGGTGTTAAAGCAATAAATAGCTGACTCCCTCTCAGAAAATAACATAGAATACTATAAAAAAAAAAAAAAAAAAAGAAGAAGAAGAAAGAAAAAAAGAAAGAAAGAATCGTCAGATTGCTTGTTGTAAAATACATCTTGGAGCACCTGAGAATTTTAACAACCAGCACCGGAAGGTGGATTTGAACCCTTGACCTTCTGCTTGCAAGCCCAGTAAGCAAGCCACTAAGCCACAACAGAGCATAACACAATGGCTTGGCACGGTCAATAACTATTGCTTTTGGGATTTCAGACTGATAATGAAATCAATAGTGAGATCACTAGGTCATGAACCAGACAGTTGCTGTGGAGCAGTGGTAAGGTCATGGGCTAGCAAGCACAGGGCCAGCGGTTCGAGTCCATCCTACTACTTCTCGCCATTCCCAAGGCATGCAGTACTGTCCTTGATAATAGTGTGGTATGGGATCCAGCAATATGGTGACAAGGTCCAGATAAGAGTGATTGTGGGTGTCAGGTGATAAGTGTATGGGAAAGATTGGGGTAGAGTCAGCATAGAAATAGCGTGGATAATTGGGTTGGGCTTGGTAAAAGAGGAAGGACACAGGATGGGTAAGAATAGAAGGGAAGAGCAGCTAGTGTGTGGAATAAAAAGGAGAGGCTTAAAACAGGGGGAGGAGGCTGGATGGGAAAAAAGGAAGGCAGAGGGGAAGAGAGCAGCAATGGAATAAAAAGGGTATGGCAACAAAGTGGGAGGAGGATGGATAGGAATAAGGGAGGGTTGGATGGGAGCAGTAATGAAATAAAAAGGGAGGGCCTTAAAATAGGGGGAGGAGTCTAGATGGGAAAATAGAAAGGGAGGGGATTAAAATAGTGGGAGGAGTCTGAACCCAAAAATGGAATAGCAACAGAGGGGCTTAAAATAGGAGGAGGGGTCAGGATGCTTGGGATTGGACGTAGGCTGAATGCAAAAACTTGGGGATGGGAGCAGCAATTGAATAAAATGGGAGGGGCTTACAAAAGGGGAGGAGGCTGGATGAGAAAAATGAGGGGATGAGAGCAGCAATGGAATAAAAGGGAGGGGCTTAAAAGAGGAGGATGGGAAAATGGAATAAAAGGGAGGGGCTTAAAATAAGTGAAGAAGGCGGGATGGTATTAAAAGGGAGGGGCTTAAAATACAATAGGGAAAGAGGTGTGACTTTTTAAAAAGCTATACGATTTACATTTATTATCAAATTTGCTTCATTCTCTTCATATCCTTTGTTGAAGCAGCATCAGCGCACTACTAGGAGCTAGCTAAAGACATCAGTTGAGATAATGACAGCAGTCATATACATGCAGCCACCATTCAGCAGCTAGCCCCCTGAGCCTGCCTAGGTATGCTTTTCAGCAAAGGACTCAAAGAGAAGGAAGCCAATTAGATAATAGAAGTCTAATTGGAACCTTGTTTAATATTGTATGCTCTATCTCAATCATGAACAAAAATATTTCACTTTCATTTCCCTTTAAGCCTGGCAATCGACTACTTTTTCAAATTATCCCGGTGTGCTGGCTTCTGGTTCTGTTCATTCGGTAAAGACCTTGGTCCTGTTCCTGATACTTCACATCTCCTGCAAGCTTGGTTCCAGACAGCAATTACGGTAAATCTTGTTGTCTTATGCAAAAGTAGGGATCTGGAGGGATGAAGTTGGGGAAAAATAGGAGGGGTGATGGGACGGTGGGAAAAAGTAATAGGGGAGGAAACTGGGGGAAAAATGAGAGCTCGAGTGTCAGGTATCGGGTTGGGAAAAATAAGAGGGTATGTGTGTGTGTGTGTGGGGGGGGGGGGAAAGGTAGAATCTGGGGGAGGGATCCGGATGGAAAGAAATAGAATGTAGAAAGGGAGGGGTCTTGTTGGGGAAACGTAGGAGGTGGATCTGGAGGGGGAGGGTCTGATAATCTGAGGAGGAGAGGTCCGTTTGGTAAACTGGGATATGGAGGGGAGGGACAGGCCTCTAGTTGGGATAAAAAACAGGATATGGCAGTTGGGTCTGGTTGTGAAAAATAGGAGGGGGGGGACTGGATAAGGAAAAAGTTAAGATATGGAGTGGGAGGGATCAGGTTGGGAAAATAGGACAGGGAGAGGTTTGGATGAAAACAATTGAATGTGGATCTGGAAGGGGAGGGGGCTAGGTATAGATTGGGATTGCAAGAGAGGGAGTGAAATCTGTGATGGAAGACCAGGTGGTTGCAATAGATCACAAAAGCGTGCTGGATAGCTAGGATCCGCCACATCATTTAGAAAGAGGATGTGTTGTCAGAGATGTAGTGTTACATAATATCGTAATGGGTTGGATCCTGGGATATTTTGAAAGGCACGTGGGGTGTAGGGGGAGTATGGTTGAGGGTGGATCTACAATAAGGAAGGGGGGCTGGTTGGAATGTACAAAGATTAAGATCAGAATGCACCTGACATCTTTAGAATGGGCTTTGTGACACAGAGATGTGGAAGGGATCTGTGGGGCAAGATCTGACTTAAAATACAGTTTAAGTGATGGGCTAAAAGGTGAGATCTAGTGAGGTAAAATAGAAATGTGTCAACATAAATGATTGGTTCCCACCTGTTACTTTTCAAATGTTTCACTTCTTGAATGAGAGAAACCCTAAGTCTTACAGATTCAGTGTCCTTATGGCATTTGTCCCCGGTCTCGTGTGTGTGTGTGTGTGTGTGTTTCTCTCGCCACAAGTCAAAGGAAAGGATTGTAGGGCCTATCAATGAGATAGTTTTAATTATAGCTAGAAGAACATCTTGGGGTGGCAAAGCTAGGATGCTCTGTAAGCCTTCAAAGGCAAAGATTCTGGGGCAGGATACAGTTAGTGTCTCTGCTGCAGGTATGGGACACCAAGGCTTATCACAGATGTATTTCACCTAGCTCGCTGCTTTTGATGGGCATAGGATAGATACATGTTAAGGCACTATCTCTCAGGTAGCAAATACCCCAAATGATTTCATAGGAACCAAAGAACAAAACCTAAACCCTTTGTATAGCTCTCGCGAGGGGCCGCTGCCGTGAGGTTGTGGAAACATGGTCAGGTTTCATTAGATCTCAAGGAGATGAGGAATGGAGGGCATATCAGTCTTCTGAATTTGCTCCCACCTTTCCGTGCTACATTAGCATTTGTAGAAGCAGCACTGGGTTCATCTGATATGTAGGTGCATATGCAAGGCCCTTTTCAGAAATGCTAGTCTCCTGGCTTAGCAATATACACAAACCAGCATGCTAAAAGGGAGCAATCCTTCCTTTGTTTAAGGTATTCTCCCCTCTTTCGAGGGCAAGAGTTTACATCGCAGTATGCTGCAGAGCATCATTGCTTGATTCCAACATTAAAGAAATCATAGCCTTTTGTTGGAAACAAAAAGCCCATCAAGCGTTGCCTGTGGGTTTTCTGAGCTATTTCTTTCCCTATCACACATTGTCTCATAATTACTCAGCTATTACAGGCTGCATGTTCATAATATTCATAATAATAGCCAAGAGAGTTGGAACAGGTAACGTTTGGCCTTAGGAAGTAATGCAGTCAGGGTGTGTTGGTCATTAGGGAAGACCTTGTTCTATCTAGGAGAAATAAAGAAGGAAAGAAGGAAAGAAAGAAAGAAAGAAAGAAAGAAAGAAAGAAAGAAAGAAAGATAGAAAGAAAGAGAAAAAAAAGCAGTTATCAAAAAGAAACTGTGGCTTTATATTGCAAGAAGTAGAGCTAAAGGAGAAGGACCTGCAACATACAAAAAAACTGGGCACCTGCTGAGAATGTTACTCTGGACTAGTGCTTGACATTGTGGATGGACACTTGGGTTGCTATTTGTAACATTTTACCAGCCAGGTACATGAACGTTAAAGCTTAGATGCCACCGCTGGATTTAAAGACTCAACTGCTGCTTGCAAGTCTGCTCAACAAACCACAAAGCAGCAATGACTCACTGTGCCAGGGCCCGCACCCATTATTTTTCTGATTTTAGACCATTGATCTTGGAAACTGCGTGTAAACAGTAGAGAGATGACTTGATTTGATTTAAGAAATAAGATAGATGAGATTTTTGGCAAAGCAAATGTTATATTTAACCTCCTAACATAGCCTTCCAGGGCTTTACAAGTGCAGAAGTCCGGCAGCGTGGCATGCTGAAACGGTGCGGCCTCATCAGGACCAAGCTCCCAACCCCTTACTTGCCAGCGCAACAATGGAATCACTGAACTGCAACACAGCCCGGCTTTTGGCCAAGGCAGGATCAATACCATCATCTTTATGATTTTATACCAATGATAAAATAAACAGCAAAGAGATGTTTTGCTTTAAAGGGATATGAAAGCCAACATTTTTCTTTCATGATTCAGATAGGGCATGCATTTTTAAACAACTTTCCAATGTGTGGCTCTTATCAAATTTGCTTCCCTTTCTTGGCATCCTTTATTTAAGGAGCAGCAATGGACTACTGGGAGCTAGCTGACCAAATTTGGTGAGCCCATGACAAGATGACATATATATGCAGCCAACAATCAGCAGCTAGCTTCCATTACAAAGGCAACCAAGAGAATGAAGCAAATGACATCATAGAAGTACATTTGGAAAATTGGTTAAAATCACATGCTCTATCTAAATCATTAGAGAGGTCCAAAAGCAAATTCTGTAACCAGCAAACCAAATAGCGGATTTAGGCCTTTTGAAGACCTAGATACAGTATTTGCTTTTGGCACCTCTAGGAAGAATAAAAGAATAGCACCATTTTTTAGACAAAAGCAAAAAAAAAATGATTTTAATGTCTCTTTAAGGAAATAGAATAACATTTTCCAAATATAATTTAATTCTGGCATGCTATTTGTAATTGATGGATTTTCAGCCACAGCAGGATTCGATAACCAAACCTCTCGTTTGCAAGACCGTGAAGTTAGCCACTAGGCCACAGCTACCTGACTTTGGTCAATGAGACAGGGACACTCCCTTATTATTTTGATCTTTGACCGCTAACTCAATAAACGGTGTTAAAGCAATAAATAGCTGACTCCCTCTCAGAAAATAACATAGAATACTATAAAAAAAAAAAAAAAAAAAAGAAGAAGAAGAAGAAAGAAAGAATCGTTAGATTGCTTGTTGTAGAATACATCTTGGAGCACCTGAGAATTTTAACAACCAGCACCGGAAGGTGGATTTGAACCCTTGACCTTCTGCTTGCAAGCCCAGTAAGCAAGCCACTAAGCCACAACAGAGCATAACACAATGGCTTGGCACGGTCAATAACTATTGCTTTTGGGATTTCAGACTGATAATGAAATCAATAGTGAGATCACTAGGTCATGAACCAGACAGTTGCTGTGGAGCAGTGGTAAGGTCATGGGCTAGCAAGCACAGGGCCAGCGGTTCGAGTCCATCCTACTACTTCTCGCCATTCCCAAGGCATGCAGTACTGTCCTTGATAATAGTGTGGTATGGGGTCCAGCAATATGGTGACAAGGTCCAGATAAGAGTGATTGTGGGTGTCAGGTGATAAGTGTATGGGAAAGATTGGGGTAGAGTCAGCATAGAAATAGCGTGGATAATTGGGTTGGGCTTGGTAAAAGAGGAAGGACACAGGATGGGTAAGAATAGAAGGGAAGAGCTGCTAGTGTGTGGAATAAAAAGGAGAGGCTTAAAACAGGGGGAGGAGGCTGGATGGGAAAAAAGGAAGGCAGAGGGGAAGAGAGCAGCAATGGAATAAAAAGGGTATGGCAACAAAGTGGGAGGAGGATGGATAGGAATAAGGGAGGGTTGGACGGGAGCAGTAATGAAATAAAAAGGGAGGGCCTTAAAATAGGGGGAGGAGTCTAGATGGGAAAATAGAAAGGGAAGGGATTAAAATAGTGGGAGGAGTCTGAACCCAAAAATGGAATAGCAACAGAGGGGCTTAAAATAGGAGGAGGGGTCAGGATGCTTGGGATTGGACGTAGGCTGAATGCAAAAACTTGGGGATGGGAGCAGCAATGGAATAAAAGGGAGGGGCTTAAAAGAGGAGGGGGGGTCTGGATGAAAAGGGGGAATGGGAGTAGCAGTTGAATAAAAAGGGAGGAGTTAAAAATAGGAGGAGGATGGGAAAATGGAATAAGAGGGAGGGGCTTAAAAAAGGAGGAGGATGGGAAAATGGAATAAAAGGGAGGGGCTTAAAATAAGTGGAGGAGGCGGGATGGTATAAAAAGGGAGGGGCTTAAAATACAATAGGGAAAGAGGTGTGACTTTTTAAAAAGCTATACGATTTACATTTATTATCAAATTTGCTTCATTCTCTTCATATCCTTTGTTGAAGCAGCATCAGCGCACTACTAGGAGCTAGCTAAAGACATCAGTTGAGATAATGACAGCAGTCATATACATGCAGCCACCATTCAGCAGCTAGCCCCCTGAGCCTGCCTAGGTATGCTTTTCAGCAAAGGACTCAAAGAGAAGGAAGCCAATTAGATAATAGAAGTCTAATTGGAACCTTGTTTAATATTGTATGCTCTATCTCAATCATGAACAAAAATATTTCACTTTCATTTCCCTTTAAGCCTGGCAATCGACTACTTTTTCAAATTATCCCGGTGTGCTGGCTTCTGGTTCTGTTCATTCGGTAAAGACCTTGGTCCTGTTCCTGATACTTCACATCTCCTGCAAGCTTGGTTCCAGACAGCAATTACGGTAAATCTTGTTGTCTTATGCAAAAGTAGGGATCTGGAGGGATGAAGTTGGGGAAAAATAGGAGGGGTGATGGGACGGTGGGAAAAAGTAATAGGGGAGGAAACTGGGGGAAAAAATGAGAGCTCGAGTGTCAGGTATCGGGTTGGGAAAAATAAGAGGGTATGTGTGTGTGTGTGTGTGTGGGGGGGGGGGGGAAGGTAGAATCTGGGGGAGGGATCCGGATGGAAAGAAATAGAATGTAGAAAAGGAGGGGTCTTGTTGGGGAAACGTAGGAGGTGGATCTGGAGGGGGAGGGTCTGATAATCTGAGGAGGAGAGGTCCGTTTGGTAAACTGGGATATGGAGGGGAGGGACAGGCCTCTAGTTGGGATAAAAAACAGGATATGGCAGTTGGGTCTGGTTGTGAAAAATAGGAGGGGGGGGACTGGATAAGGAAAAAGTTAAGATATGGAGTGGGAGGGATCAGGTTGGGAAAATAGGACAGGGAGAGGTTTGGATGAAAACAATTGAATGTGGATCTGGAAGGGGAGGGGGCTAGGTATAGATTGGGATTGCAAGAGAGGGAGTGAAATCTGTGATGGAAGACCAGGTGGTTGCAATAGATCACAAAAGCGTGCTGGATAGCTAGGATCCGCCACATCATTTAGAAAGAGGATGTGTTGTCAGAGATGTAGTGTTACATAATATCGTAATGGGTTGGATCCTGGGATATTTTGAAAGGCACGTGGGGTGTAGGGGGAGTATGGTTGAGGGTGGATCTACAATAAGGAAGGGGGGCTGGTTGGAATGTACAAAGATTAAGATCAGAATGCACCTGACATCTTTAGAATGGGCTTTGTGACACAGAGATGTGGAAGGGATCTGTGGGGCAAGATCTGACTTAAAATACAGTTTAAGTGATGGGCTAAAAGGTGAGATCTAGTGAGGTAAAATAGAAATGTGTCAACATAAATGATTGGTTCCCACCTGTTACTTTTCAAATGTTTCACTTCTTGAATGAGAGAAACCCTAAGTCTTACAGATTCAGTGTCCTTATGTCATTTGTCCCCGGTCTCGTGTGTGTGTGTGTGTGTGTGTGTTTCTCTCGCCACAAGTCAAAGGAAAGGATTGTAGGGCCTATCAATGAGATAGTTTTAATTATAGCTAGAAGAACATCTTGGGGTGGCAAAGCTAGGATGCTCTGTAAGCCTTCAAAGGCAAAGATTCTGGGGCAGGATACAGTTAGTGTCTCTGCTGCAGGTATGGGACACCAAGGCTTATCACAGATGTATTTCACCTAGCTCGCTGCTTTTGATGGGCATAGGATAGATACATGTTAAGGCACTATCTCTCAGGTAGCAAATACCCCAAATGATTTCATAGGAACCAAAGAACAAAACCTAAACCCTTTGTATAGCTCTCGCGAGGGGCCGCTGCCGTGAGGTTGTGGAAACATGGTCAGGTTTCATTAGATCTCAAGGAGATGAGGAATGGAGGGCATATCAGTCTTCTGAATTTGCTCCCACCTTTCCGTGCTACATTAGCATTTGTAGAAGCAGCACTGGGTTCATCTGATATGTAGGTGCATATGCAAGGCCCTTTTCAGAAATGCTAGTCTCCTGGCTTAGCAATATACACAAACCAGCATGCTAAAAGGGAGCAATCCTTCCTTTGTTTAAGGTATTCTCCCCTCTTTCGAGGGCAAGAGTTTACATCGCAGTATGCTGCAGAGCATCATTGCTTGATTCCAACATTAAAGAAATCATAGCCTTTTGTTGGAAACAAAAAGCCCATCAAGCGTTGCCTGTGGGTTTTCTGAGCTATTTCTTTCCCTATCACACATTGTCTCATAATTACTCAGCTATTACAGGCTGCATGTTCATAATATTCATAATAATAGCCAAGAGAGTTGGAACAGGTAACGTTTGGCCTTAGGAAGTAATGCAGTCAGGGTGTGTTGGTCATTAGGGAAGACCTTGTTCTATCTAGGAGAAATAAAGAAGGAAAGAAGGAAAGAAAGAAAGAAAGAAAGATAGAAAGAAAGAGAAAAAAAAGCAGTTATCAAAAAGAAACTGTGGCTTTATATTGCAAGAAGTAGAGCTAAAGGAGAAGGACCTGCAACATACAAAAAAACTGGGCACCTGCTGAGAATGTTACTCTGGACTAGTGCTTGACATTGTGGATGGACACTTGGGTTGCTATTTGTAACATTTTACCAGCCAGGTACATGAATGTTAAAGCTTAGATGCCACCGCTGGATTTAAAGACTCAACTGCTGCTTGCAAGTCTGCTCAACAAACCACAAAGCAGCAATGACTCACTGTGCCAGGGCCCGCACCCATTATTTTTCTGATTTTAGACCATTGATCTTGGAAACTGCGTGTAAACAGTAGAGAGATGACTTGATTTGATTTAAGAAATAAGATAGATGAGATTTTTGGCAAAGCAAATGTTATATTTAACCTCCTAACATAGCCTTCCAGGGCTTTACAAGTGCAGAAGTCCGGCAGCGTGGCATGCTGAAACGGTGCGGCCTCATCAGGACCAAGCTCCCAACCCCTTACTTGCCAGCGCAACAATGGAATCACTGAACTGCAACACAGCCTTTTGGCCAAGGCAGGATCAATACCATCATCTTTATGATTTTATACCAATGATAAAATAAACAGCAAAGAGATGTTTTGCTTTAAAGGGACATGAAAGCCAACAATTTTCTTTCATGATTCAGATAGGGCATGCATTTTTAAACAACTTTCCAATGTGTGGCTCTTATCAAATTTGCTTTCTTTTCTTGGCATCCTTTATTTAAGGAGCAGCAATGGACTACTGGGAGCTAGCTGACCAAATTTGGTGAGCCCATGACCAGATGACATATATATGCAGCCAACAATCATCAGCTAGCTTCCATTACTGCATTGCTGCTCCTGAGCTTACCTAGGTATTCTTTTCAACAAAGACAACCAAGAGAATGAAGCAAATGACATCATAGAAGTACATTTGGAAAATTGGTTAAAATCACATGCTCTATCTAAATCATTAAAGAGCAATTTTGGCTTTCGTATAAATGCTTCTTACTTTATGTCAAAAATGGTGCTTGTTTCTCTCTCCCTAGAGAGGTCCTGTTAGGTGTTATTTTCAGGAGGGGGGTTTCAGTTCAGGCCTAAGCCTCGGGCCCACTGTACCACCTGGAGCAGATGTAGATTATCTGATAAGGATATCCGGAGAACAGCACTTCAGACCACACAGCAATAGTGTAAGATCATTCTCGTTTATTGAAAGATACAAGGCATGGTTAACTTGATGACACATTATGATTGCGTCATTTTACACAGTTATACACAGTGTTGTTCAGGAAAGTTACTAGCTCTAAACAATATTCTATAGTCATAATAAGCAGTGCATCTCAGAGAACAACAAGGTCATTTGAACATCTTATAGAGATAGTACTAGTGCCAGGGACATCTGCAAGGTTAGCTAGCTTTGCAGAGTAAAATCACAAGCATATATTTCTCACTACAAAATAACCCATTATAATAAAGGTTATTCAGACAAGATGGATGCAAAAGACAAAATGGCGCTAGTCATGCTAACAATAATCCCTAACATACCATCCTTTTATTCTAACAGAATAACATAAAAACTAAAACAAATTAACAAATATAAAGAACTTTATAGCAAGATGGCTAAGCAGTGACATTGTGAAAAAAAGAATGGTGAGGGTTAGCATGAGTACTGGTAAGCTTATTAATCAAACACACAGTAAGCTTATATATGAAAAAGAAATCGAGAAAAAGAAAAAGAAGAAATGCAAAACACATTAAAATCGGGTGTAGCGCCATTGTCAAGCGGCCCACACTGCCTGGTAGAGATCTGGAGAGGGACTCTTCGAGCTTGAGGTCAGATGAGGAGTAGTCCTTGCTGAGGCTAAATCGAGCTGCCCCTGCAACCGGTAAAACCACATACCACATGTGCCCGACATCACAGCTTGCTGGCTATCAGATGGTCACTGGACAATAGAAGACCTCACATATATAACGGTAGCCTGGGGGAAGTTAACAGCGGTTGAGCTATATTGGTTGGCCCTCTGGTTGATAAGATTTGAGGTTGATTGGGGACTTACTGAAAACGGCGCCAAAATCCGCCATCTTTGCTTCCTGCTCAAACACAGCGCTGCAAAATAAAGACGCAAGTAAGTTAAGTGACACACTTTACTGGAGTGGTTATAGGGAAAGTCAGAAGTCAGGAGTTTCCCCTGGCTTATGGAAGTTACTCCGCTAAGCTGTTAAATCACTAGGCCTGTACTATAGCAGCATTACAAGTCTTAAAATTGTAACAACGTCACAGAGCTTTTTCCTGAGACCTGAATATCAGAAGGAGTTTATTAAATTGGCCTATCTTAACTGTGCTGGCAAACATTCAGGGTTATAAGCTTGGGCACCAGTGTTAATATTGTTCACACCCTCTTGAACTGGGAGACATCTGTTATGTGTGTAGACCAATTCATAAATTTATAAAGGTTACTGTACTCTCTACAGTACGGAGGATTCCTTTTGCCCCTCCATCTCTGCTTGGGGGCGGCTTGCAGCCCTCTGCTTGATTCTCAGCCCCTTGATTCTCCCGCGGGACCTGTTGGCGACCTCAGGGTCTGGCCTGTGTACTGTACTCTCTGGGACTACTCCCATCCCCCCCAGAGAAGCATACCCATTTAACCCACAACTGCATCCTAAAACCAGGCATACCATTCTACCCTATTCATGCCTTGGAGGATTAGTAGGATAAAGGAGAGACTTTAACTGGAGGCCCCAAAGGTTCTCACTTCTACGGTACAGAGGCCTTCTATGCACAAGCTGACCCTGCACACTGCTCCATAGCAAGCTGTTGATTAATATCCTAGTAACTGGTGTTATAAGGACCCCTCTCTTCCCTTTCCCGCAAGCAACTTGCTGCGGGTCATACCCACCCTCCTTTTCCCGGTCTTGCCCAGAGGTGGTAACGTCCCAGGAGAGGGGCCGTCATCCAGTTAATTGCTTACTGAGACACTCTTTATTGGTACACCTTACTTTTTACAAAGCCTATTATCTGTACCCAATCTCAATCACAAACCTAGAGAAATGATGGAGGGCTAAGGCTCTATGCCCTAGAGGTGTCGTCCTCCCACCCCCCTAGTTGTCTACCATAAACAGGAACACTCATTACTAAAATCCAGATATCTGATTCCTCACACCATGGCACACTCAGTTAAAAGGAAACCGAAACACCAAGAAAATCCTAAGAGGACTCTCACTGACCATTTCCACAGCAAACAACTTTCAGACCCGGATTTGTCAGAGGAGGATTCTAGAGACTCAACAGCCCTAACTTCAGAACATACTAGGCCTGAGGTTCCTCGTAAAGATAAAACAGCTCTATCACAATCTACATTTCTAGAAACCATTAAAATACTAACTGATAAAATGGACAATCACTACTCATCACTCAGACAGGAGTTACGCCAGTCAGTAAGCGAATTGAAGCGAGATATCTCCTCACTTGGTGAGAGGACAGAGATTATGGAGAAAAAACACGAAGACTTAGCTACTGACCACTCCAACCTTTTATCTTACTCACAGAGCCTGGCGGAACAAATTTCAGACCTGGAGACCAAGCTAGCTGATTTAGAAGACAGGTCTCGCCGCAATAATCTTCGGATTAGAGGCATACCAGAAAGTGTCTCCACCTCGGATCTTCAGAGCTATCTGACTTCTCTATTTAAGTCTCTCTTAAATACCACAGCTGATCAAGACCTCCTAATTGATAGAGCTCATAGGGCCACACGCCCCCGCAACTCTACTGCTGACACCTCTAGAGATGTTATTCTACGCTTACATTATTATTCCACTAAGGAGAAAATTATGCGGGCCTCCTTTACCAACAAACCCCTCAAAGAACCATACCAGGATCTACAAATCTTCCCGGACCTCTCTGTACACACTCTGTCCAAGAGGAGAACTTTCCACCAGTTCACCTTAGCCTTAAGACACCACAAAATTAAATACAGATGGGGTTTTCCGGTTAAGCTGTTTGTGCAATTCCAAGACCGCACCTACACAATCTCATCTCTGGAACAGGGCATGAAGCTGTTGAACACCCTGGAACTTTCGAGAGTCCCTGACCCACTTTCTAAGAACCAGGGAAACATAAGTGGCCTAAACACATCAGCCCCAGCGTGGCACTCTCAGAATGTGCCCTCTCAACATCAGGAGCTAGAGCAGACCTAACTGGACACTGGTCCCCCTCTGCCTTTCTCATGGACTGTTTGTTCCTCTTCTTTGAACATTTTTGGGCTTGGAAGCCTATGTCTTTAATACACTGGAGACATACAAGGAGGAGAGAAGTGCACTAACGGGTACATACCCTACTCTATCTTCACTCCTCTCTCCTCACTCTTCCTCAACAAGATATTTTTCCAGTCAGTCTCATTACAGGTAAACTAGGAGCTCACGAACGGGTACCTGTCTTACCCTATTTCAGCTCCTAGCCCTACATTTATCTGTTTATTGTTCTACATTTATATGTTTATTTTTCTGTTTCTCTCCCTTACATATAGAGTTTAAAGTTGTAAATGCTGTTGTTGTCATGTGCCTCACTCTTTTCTTACACTGAACTTCAGAATTATGGTGTTCTTTAGATGTCAGAGAAGACAACCTTCAATATGGACACTAACTTGTTTATTGATCAGTAGATATACGAGGTTAATAATAACTAGAGCTCGGGCCTCATTCCTAGGCTTCTCCCTAGCTAACCTTGTTACGGTTTGTTACTCATAGAAAATACTTGTGAAAATTGTTTGATGTCTTCAGATACCATTTATGTACCCTCCCTATCCTATTTGACCCTATATTTGACCATCTAGTACCTCTTTTCTTCATATATTCTCCCTTCTCTCTCTCATCCCTACTAACTTGAGGGTACCCCTATGAACCCATACCTCCTTACTCCTGTCCAACTAACTCACCTATTGTCTCTAGGGGGGTGTCGTATGCGACACCTCTCCCTTATCGCATTCTATATTTCATTCTCATTTTCCCTAGCTCCCATTGCTTACTCATCTTACACAGAAACCCCTATTTTCTCTTCCTATACCCTATAGTCAATTCCCACGCCCATTTTATTGTGGGTGACACCTCCTTGGCTCCGCCCCCTCCTTCCCTCTCCTCTATTTTCCCCTCCAAGCCTCTTACTTCCTTCAATATAATTTACTATATCATTATTCCTGTCATACTAAGTATATCTCCTGACCTTTTACCGTCTTGTTTTTAACCAAAGCGGCTCTGGACCGCTGCCTCCCCCCTTCCCCATAACATAACAACACTCAATCCTTTGCAAGTAGCTGACATTTTGATCCCTTTCCTTTTTACTCAAAGCCTTTTAGAGTAAAAGATAACAGATTCTGACCAAGTGCTCATCCTACTCCTCTTTCCCTACCCTTACACCCTCCCCATTCTCCCCCCCCCCCTTGTTATTTCTCTCTTTTTCTCTATGGAAGGGCTCCATTTCCTCACCCTCAATGCTCAGGGACTGAATTCCCCAACAAAACATAGCCTCCTATTTTCTTTTCTACATAAAAATTGCATAGACATAGCCTTCATTCAAGAGACACATTGGACTCATACACCGGAAATTACTCGTACATCCAGACATTTCCCTACGATATTAGAAGCCACGTTCTCCTCAAAGTCCAGAGGTGTAGCCATATATATAGGTAAAAATGTTACTTTTGACCCGATATATATAGAATCTGACCCTCAGGCCAGATTTATCATTGCTGTTGGTAAACTGAACTCCCAATTAGTCACCATGCTCAATGTTTATGCCCCAAATGTCAAACAATTAAAATTTTTTAGATCACTCCTTAAGGCAGTAGCAGCAATAAAGCAAGGTGCTTTCATATTAGGAGGGGACTTCAATCTGATTTGGGATGTTAAGTTAGACAGAATAGGACCTCCACTCTCCAGTGGCGACAGAGCTATTCACTCTCTCTCTTCCGCCTTTCAACTCCTAATGACACAATACAATCTGTACGATGTTTGGAGGGCCTTACACCCACAAGATAGGGAATTTACGTTCTACTCTGCTCCACACAAGTCACACACACGTATAGATTATTTTTTTACTGAGGCTACCTTCTTAGAAAACATTCACTCCATACTCATCACATCAGTCTCTTGGTCTGACCATGACTCTATACATCTTCACTTGGGCCCATTATCTAGTCCCTCCCCCAATATTTGGCGCATGCAGGACTGGACTATCACAGACCCAACTATCAAGGCGGCTTTTCAGGCACACATAACTGACTTCCTTGCCCTTAACGACGATAATCAGACCTCCTCACAGAACTTGTGGGCCACTCTGAAGGCAGTGATAAGAGGGCATCTCATGAGGTATGAATCTGAAGCCCGTCTAAAGTATAGATCCACTTTACCTGCCTTGACCATCCAACTCCGAAAATTAAAGATAGAACTCTCCCACTCCTATTCTCAGGTCATAAATGACGAAATTTCCAAAGTCCTGAAAGAAATCCAAACTCTAGAACTTAAAAGGGTCCACAATCTGATGGAAAAATTCAAAAAAATCTATTACCATCAGGGTAATAAAGCTTCCACTCGCCTAGCCACTAAGCTTAGACACCGTACAGCTCAAGCAAGAATAAGGTCCATTCAAACCCCATCTGGAGTGAATGTATCAGCCCTGACAGACATTGGAAATTCCTTTAAGCAGTATTACTGCTCACTCTACAATATTGAAGCTAATTTAGATGTCCCAGTTACCGCTCTAGGAAAATTTTCTACTTTCCTTAATTCTCTCTCACTTCCTTCTCTCTCGGAAGAGGCCATCTCCTCTCTTTCCTCCCCACTAACAATCGAGGAAGTCAAGAATACTATCCAAAATCTAAAACTAGGTAAGGCCCCAGGCCCAGATGGCTTTACAGCCAGATTTTATAAAACCTTTCTCCCCCTCCTAACTCCCGTACTACACAGATTTCTCCAAGAGATATTTTCTGGAGCTTCGTTTAAACCAGAATTCCTAGAGGCAGTTATAATCACGATCTTGAAACCCGGTAAACCGCCCGACCTCTGTAGTAGTTACCGTCCCATCTCATTGATTAACATAGACACCAAGATCTACGCCAAACTCTTAGCCAGTGGAGCTGCTAAAATTATTACTCCCCTCATATCCAATAACCAAGTAGGATTCATCCCAAATAGAGAGGGTTCCGATGCCACTAGAAGAATCCTTGATGTCTTACATACTGCATCACAGGGCTCCTCTCCCTTCCTGGCTCTGTCGCTAGATGCCGAAAAGGCGTTTGACAGGGTCAGGTGGGATTACCTATGGGAGACCATGAGAATTTTCCGCTTTCCCACTACTTTCATTGTGGCGGTTAAGGCCCTATACAACAACCCCTCGGCCATTATACAGGGGGGTTGGGTTCCAATCTCCCAAGTTCACGATTTCAAACGGCACTAGGCAGGGGTGCCCCTTGTCCCCTCTCCTGTTTGCTTTATCAATAGAGCCCTTAGCCCAATCCATCCGGCAAGATCCTAAAATTAGAGGCCTCTCTGTCGGCACCTCTATACACAAAATTTCCCTATATGCCGACGACATTACCCTGTTCCTGACATCCCCCGAAGAAGCTCTCCCTGCAGTATTCACTACCCTACAACAGTTTGGAGGCTTGAGCTTCTATAAACTCAATGTCTCCAAAACAGAGGTCCTACCCATAAATGTCCCCCCTGATACTCTTATTTTATTACAAACCACATTCTGCCTCCAATGGAAAACTTCTTCTCTCAAGATTCTGGGAGTTCACTTGAGCCCAGACCCTGCGGTGGTCATAGCGCAAAACTACTCTGACAAGCTTGCAGAATATAGAAAGCTCCTTGAGACTTGGGAGTTCAGAGAGATCTCATGGACAGGTCGCATTGCGGCCATCAAAATGTCCTTCCTCCCGAAGATTACATATTTATTCCGATCCATTCCATATAATATCCCTAGAACGCTCCTTAATAGACTTCAAAGCCTAATAACTGCATATGTATGGAAAGATCGAAGACCCAGAACTTCCGGACGTACTTTAGAAAAAAAGATTTCACAGGGAGGCCTAGCCTTACCAAACATAATTTCCTACTATAATGCAGCCAGATTATCACATATCCTCCTTTGGAATAACCCTGAAAGACAACTTAGTTGGTTTGCCCTTGAATCCTCATTACTGCCTCCTGGTCTATGCCTATCTGACCTACTCTGGATCCCTCTCCACCACAGACATGACATTGACTCCCTGCATCCTATATTTAAGCATGCACTACGATTCTGGGACTAGATCAGACACAACCCTGCTATTTCCCCTTTTCCTTCTCCTTTGCTCACAGTTTCCGCTGCACTCTCCTGTCTCCCGGACTCTCACTTTGAATTATGGCCCAACCCACATACACTTTTAGTCTTGGACTTCTATGAGAATGATGTTTGGCTATCTCACCCTGCACTTTGTACCAAACTCCAACTCCCCCCCAGGCTTGCCTTTGAGGCGTTCCGCCTGAGCACGCGCCTCCGCACTTGGGGCTACCCAAAATCATCACTTCGTCCTCTGACAACGTGGGAGAAGGCTTGGCAGGGAATACATGAACTAAAGCACCTACTATCCTTCCATTAAAACCTCCTTACTAATATACACATCCTACACAAAATTCCACAACACCGCGCCTGGGAGAGAGAGATTGGGTTCACAGTAACAATAGACGTCTGGCACCTTAGAATTATGACAACCAAAAAACTCCTGCATTGTGCCACCTTATGGGAGCTTTACTATAAAGTGTTAGTCCGCTGGCATTTGGTTCCAGTCACTCTACACAGGATATACCGTTCCCACTCCCCTCTCTGTTGGAGAAACTGTGGAGACATCGGCACGGCACTCCATACCTGGTGGGCATGTCCTGTAATCCAACCCCTATGGAGGAAAGTCTATGCACTCCTTCTTTCACTAAATCTTATTCCCCCGTATACTCCAGAAGTAGCCCTCCTTCACATGCCCATGCCTAGATTATCTCCCTCAGAGGAGGCGCTTACAATCTATGTTCACGTGGCTGTGAAACTGGTGCTTGCCAGAGCCTGGAAACAGGATGGACCTCCCTCTCTCTCTCAGGTGATCTCCATTGTACACTTCGTAGGACAAATGGAACAGTACTCTTACAAAGTCTTAGATCAAGTTGACTCCTTCTACGGGATCTGGTCCCCTTGGATCACAAAATTCCCACAGTGGGACACCAGACCCCAAAATACCATTTAAGAAACCCCGCTCACCTCCCCTTTCTTAAAGGGAAAAGAGGGAAAGGGGAAAAAAAAGGGAAAGAAAAAAGGGGAAAGAGAAAATGTTTTTTTTCTTCTCCTCCTTCCCTCTCCCTATCCTCCCCTCCCTTTTACACCTTCCCCAAATCCGATTCATTCATTCATTTATCCTTATATAATATCTATTAATATTGCTCCAATACCAATTATTGAAAAGGCTACTTGCTATATACTTTATACTAACCCCCTAAAAAAAAAGAGACCCTTGGTTTTATATATTGTGCCTATTTTTATATATTATTTTTATGGTTGTTTCTATTTGTTTACTAGTTTATTTGTCGAACTTAATTAATTGATGACCTATATCTGCCATTCTGTAACAGCACTACTGTCTTGCTTGTACATTTGTCTCAATAAAAAAAATTTTGATTCAAAAAACACATTAAAATCTTCATACCAAGGGCTCCTAGCCAGGAACCCAGACCAAAGGTCCAATCTATACCATCAAAGAGACCTGTAGGCTGTTTACGTATCTGTGATTGAATGTCATGCAAAGTATCAAGATCATGGTGTATTCTACCAGTGTTATTCCAGATAAAAACACAGCAAGAAGAACCTAAGCGCTTACATACTCCTCCTTCTGCGGCTAGCAAATAATCTAAAGCCATTCTATTCTGGAGAGCGGTCTGAGCGATCTGTCGCATAGTCAAGGACTCTATAGCGTCTGCAGTAGAATTAAAAGCTGCATCTACAAGTGTGGCAAACAAATTAAGCTTATAATATAATCGCATGATAGCTGCAGTAGGAAACCAGGAGGCAGTAGCTATCTCAGCATTGCTAGTCTTCACTGTGAAACTAGAAGCTCTACGTGTATGCAGTTTATCATTGGGGAGTGTGTCATGAATACTTAATGCTGGGAATATGTAACCCAAGTAACAGGGTGATAGATGGCTACATGGTATAATTTTAACTGCCCATCTTTCACAAAGCCAATAATAACCATAAGGTAACTTAATAACTGGAGGACAGGAGGGAAATCTTTTCCTCTTAGCTTCTGGAGAAGCACCTGTCTGCTTACCTATATTTCTGTTGTTACGCCAAATTAACGAATTGTGTTATGTGGTTCAGTGTACTTAGCAGTAAAGTTGCGAATATACTCAAAAGAAAGATAAGACCCATCCCATACATTTAATAGTGTAGCATTAAGTGGTGTAGCTGCATTGTAGATTAAGGCAACTGTAATGGGCATTTGACTAAGTGTATGGGGGTGAAAAATAGTACCATTAAGATTATGGGAAATAATAACACCATGGTTTACACAATTAACTAAGTGAACTCTATCCTTTTCAAAACCTTTATCAGTGTTAACTATTGGTGTAAAATTCCACATAGTATCATCATTTATCATTTCCGTCAAGTTGTGTGCGGTAATAGGAAAACCCACAAAAGGATAACCCCATTTCCCCCCATGAGGCACATAGCCACAGACCCAACAAGAAGCAGTCTGATTAGTCCCTTTGTATAAGTTCGTTGCAGCTTTAACAAAGGCATTGTCTGTTTCCCATGCCGACATATGCAACTCTCTGGTATCACGGGTGAGAGGGATGGATAAGGGATTAGTGACATTGTCAATTACACTTTTATTATCATTGTGCCGGGGCGCACCAGGACTAGGGAATGGCTTGAGCTTGTGCAGGGGCGCACCAGGATTGAAAATCAGGACCAGGATGACAACAATGGACACCAAGAACACTGCCGGCAGGAGGTACCACACTACTCGATACTCAATGGAATCATGGAGCGGCCAGGGTTGACATCGTCTGGGGCTTTCTTGATCCGGTTCGCGTGGATCCATACTGGAGCTTCCTCCGTGAGGACAGCGGTTCTCGTCACAGCGATCACTGTAGTTGGAAGGCCAAAAGGAGGATCCAACGACTTATTCTTGTGGAGCTGTTTCACCAAGACAGTATCTCCAGGCTTGAACGGGTGTGTCGGGATACCTGTGGGTTGAGGAAGAGTAGAAGAAACATCACCATAGATGCCATTCAATGTTTTAATCGATTTAATCACATATTCGTCCCTTACAACATTTATATCTCCCCTTACCACAGGAGAACCTTTCTGTTTACACCATGGGGTTGGAAAAGGTCTGCCCATTAAAATTTCAAAAGGTGAATAACCCGTAGTGGCGCTAGGGGTCATTCTGATTTCTGCCAAAACTGCAGGTAAATGTTCAAGCCAATTAGTAAATGTACAACCAGTTCCCTTCCTGAACTTGTCTTTAATGGTTCTATTCGTGCGTTCTACCTGCCCTGATGACTGTGGGTGATAAGGAATATGAAACTTCCAGTCAATGGATAACATAGTACAAACCATTTGCGTAATCTGTGAAGTAAAAGGAGTACCTTTGTCACTGTTTATCTGTAATGGACACCCAAAACGAGGAATAATTTCTTTGCCCAATATCTTAGCTACAGTGCATGCATTTTCCCTAGCGGTTGGAAAAGCCTCAACCCACTTACTGAATTGATCAACAATGACTAAAAGATACTTGTACCCACCTCGAGCAGTTGGCATGCGTGTAAAATCAATTTGCAATACCTGCATAGGACCATCAGGGGGCGGTAAATGTTCAAGATTACCATGTACAAGGCCTCCAGGATTATTTCTGGCACAAGTTAGACATCTGTCCAGTTGTCTATCAATCATGTGCGACAAGTCTTTAATTACATATTTGGTTGTCATCAGATTCTTGGTCTGTTGTTTACTTATGTGGCCAAAACCATGAAAATGACTAATAAACAAAGGTACAGCTATTTGTGGTATCCCCACTCTCCCCTCCTCATCTGACCACAGGCCATCTGGGCCTTTGGTCAGACCTGCAGACATCCAAGTCTGTAAATCAGTTTCAGTTGCGCCAAACTGTAGGTGCGCCACATCCACATCAGATGCTAGTGCAGGAATCATTACCATATATAACTGTTCCTGTGTATTAGTGTTGAGATAGTCAGGATGTGGTGGACCCTGAAGTGCAGCTTCTCTAGCTATTGTGTCTGCAAAATCATTGCCAAATTTAATGTCAGTGGAGTCAGTACGGTGACCTTTACATTTAACAATTGCTAGCTTATGTGGCAATTTAATTGCATCCAAGAGTTCCTGTACCAATGTAGAATGTGAGATACTCTTACCATCAGCTGCAACAAAACCTCTGTTCTGCCAAATCACTCCAAAATCATGCACAACTCCAAATGCATACCTTGAGTCAGTGTAAATGGTCACATCTTTCATCGAAAACGCTCTACATGCCTCAGCTAGGGCTACCAGTTCAGCTGCCTGAGCTGACACAAAAGGCAGAGAACCAGCAGTAATCACTGTGTTAGGCAACTGTACCACGGCAAAGCCTGTAAGATAAACACCATCAGCAGGTTTAGAACATGACCCATCAACAAAAACAACATCTCCCTCCTCTAGTGGAGTTGTTTGCAATTCAAGACGCGGTGACGTCTCTGTATGTACCGTGTCTATGCAATTGTGGTCATCATTGTGTTCTAAAGGACCATTAGAAATCAATGCATGTAAAAAAGGTGCTGGGCCTCCTGTAGGTGAAATGTATTTGATAGTGAGATTTGCAGTAGATGTGAGAATTGTTTCATAGCCTGACCTTCTCTGTGCGGTCATATGTTGTGTAGTGAGATTATTTAACACTTGCAAGACTTGATGTGATGTATGCAATATCAAAGAATGTGACAGTACCAATGTTTGTGCCGCCTCCACCATCATAGCGCATGCTGCTGTAGCTCTTAAGCATGCTGGCATACCCTGTACCACTGTTGGCAATAATTTTGAAAAAAAAGCTACCGCTCTGTACCCATTACCATGTTCCTGAGCAAGGACCCCTGCTGCTGTACCTCCCCCTTCTGTGCAATACAGGTGAAATGGTAGGTTATAGTTCGGTAAACCTAGGGCTGGAGCGAAACAGAGAGCCTGCTTGAGGGTGCGGTAGGCCTCATCAAAAGCCTGTGTCCAGTGGATTTGTTCTGGTTTATGCTGATCTGTAACTGAGCGTAAAATATGATCATAATATGAACAGTCTGGTATCCATTGCCTACAGTAAGTAACCATAACCAGAAAAGATAACAAAGCAGTCTTTGTTTGTGGTCGAGGAAGAACCATGAGAGCCTTAACTCTTTCAGGGGATAACAGTCTCTTGCCTGCTGAAAGAATAAAACCCAGGTATGTTACTTGTGGAAGACAAAATTGCATTTTTCTCAAAGTCATTTTGTGTCCTGCATCACCTAAGTGCTGAAGCAAATGGAGAGAGTAAGTTTTACAAGTCTGTTCATCAACACTACACAATAACAAATCATCCACATAATGTATCAAAGTGGAACCTCCTGGAGGTGTCCAGGATTCTAGGGTCTTACGGACTACAGCTGAGTATGCGGCGGGGGAATCAATAAAGCCCATTGGTAAACGATCCCACGTATACTGATCCCCTAAGTACGTGAAACCAAATAACGGTTGAGTGTCAGGATGCACAGGGATGCTAAAGAATGCACTGCAGAGATCAATGGCTGTAAAGCAAGTTGCAGTACTTGGGATGGCTGTTAAAATAGCATTAACATCTGGCACTATCGGTGCAAGTGGCTGCACTAGAGCATTTACTGCTTGCAAGTCTTGTATAAATCTGTATTCTTTACCTCCAGGTTTAAGAACAGGATTGATAGGTGTGTTGTATGGTGTCAGTGTACGTCTAATAACTCCCTTATATAATAGATCCTTAATTACAGGAGCTATTCCCTGTTGCTTTTCTTTTGACAAAGGGTACTGTTTAATGTATACAGGTTTAGCATCTGGTTTGAGAGTGGCTTTATATGGTGTGTATAAAATGAAACCT
This sequence comes from Bombina bombina, assembly GCF_027579735.1. NCBI lineage: Eukaryota > Metazoa > Chordata > Amphibia > Anura > Bombinatoridae > Bombina > Bombina bombina. The sequence continues at coordinate 453,133,187 of NC_069499.1, forward strand.
GGATCATTAGACCCAGTGGCCCATAAACTCTGTTTTAAATCACCAAGTACATCTGGAACGTCATTAGTGATGTGTGAAGCATGTGTGAATGCATCTGGCTCTAATTGTACAGGTATAATCTTAGGAGCTTTCACAATACCCCTACCATATTTCCATGTCCACAAATGTTCTGGTGTTTGCACATATACTGTATCTGGTGTAAGTACAACTGCATAAACTGGTGCTTTCCACATTTCTTTCTCAACATGGTCAGTAATCCAGGGTCTGTCAAAAGCTTGTGTCACAACTTTGTCAGGATGTGAGGCATACTCAAACACATTCTCAAGAGTCTGTAAACTGTCAGTGTCAAGGCACAACTGTTTAGTAATGGCAGGTTCATGATCAGCTGCATACAGCGACTGAACCGTATCCCAGGGAGTATCAACATGCAGTCCACCCTTATAATCAATGTTAACAGCCATTTGCATCTTAGCCATTAAATCCCTTCCCAGCAAATTAACAGGACTATTGGGTATTATGCGAAAAGCATAAATAAACCTTTTTGAAGGGCTGTCATTTGGATATATCTCTAAAGGGGGTGTCCTGGGACTCAAAATTGGGACCCCTCCAATGCCAACAGATTTTTTACATGTTTTAGTTACTGGCCCATTGTATTCTCTAGCAGAAATGCTAGATTTTGTTGCTCTGGTATCTACAAAAAATCATGTGGGACACCTTGCACAACTAAAGACATTAATGGTAAATCCTGCCAATGATAAGACAATTGAGCCGTATAACATGTGAGCAGTCCCTTCTGCTGGCAATCCTAGCGGGTATTATTCTGATTCTGGGAAGGAGACTGAGTCCAGGGAATCTGGTATCTAGGAGCGTTGCTGGTATTCTGGGGGGAATTATTTTTCCCATCATACTGATCATTTCTATCCCTCTTAGGATGTGGGCAGTCCCACTGCCAATGATCATAAGACCCACAATTCCAGCAAGATCTGTCTGTAGAGGTATTCACCCCTCCTCCCCTATTACCTTTCCACTGAGATCTGTCTCTCCCTCTCCCTCTAAAACCTCTATTCTGTCCTCTATTCTGTCCTCTTCCTCTCCTGTAAGCTGAATCATTAAACATACTCTCTTGACCTTTCTCATTACACATACAAAAAACATCTGCCGCATCCTTCTCTCGCACAGCCTTTTCAAATTCCTCCACTTTCATTGCATGTATACCTGAAATTGTCTGTCTTATCAATTGCGCAGTTTGCAAATGCATATTATTCAACAAATGTTGCACATACAATTGCCCCAAATCTCCTTGCGTCCACAAACAACATTCTTGTCTCCAGTAATCACCATACCTCTTCAAAAAATCAGACACCTGTTCACCTTTCTTTTGCTTACACGCACCAGCTTTCGTAATATCTTTACGATCACCATGCTGACTTTTAAAGAATTTCTCAATCACCTCCCACATCGCACTTACAACTGTCGGATCTCTCCACACATAATTATCACCAATTGGAACATCATATTTACTATCCAGAAAATTGCACACTTCAGTAAAATTCACATCTGCATATTTGGTAATCACATTTAACAAAAACCTATAGTCAGGACCTCCCAGACACATATTGTTTGTGACCCTCTTGAGATAGGTAGTAGCTCCCATCGGATGCTTCACAGGGTCAGGGCATTTTAATGCCCAATCCATCAAACGCTCTGAGTCAGGGGGTCGGACCATAGTTTGGTCACCTATAGTTACAAATGGTGCATCAATGTCTACATCAGTGTCTGAATCAGTGTCTGTTCCCTGCCTGTGAGATCTCGTATGTTTCCCTACAGGGCTTGGATCTGTAACAGCTGTAATTTTCACAGCTTTTGTTTTAGGCTTTTTTGAAGCACTCTGTAGCCCCCCTTCCTTACCCACAGTGCTAGTGAATATAGGAGCTGATATTTTTACACTGGTAGCAGCCTGACATTCCAATTCCTCCTCCCCCTCCTGGCTGGACATTCCTCTGTCTACACAGCTCTCATCCTGAAAAGAAACTGTTAACCCCTTCCTAGTTACTAAAGTTGCAACAGCAGCGTCTTCCACTTGCTCTGTCTCCCTAACACTGTGTGCTTTCTTAAGCACAGGCAACAAGGGGTACAGTGCAGCCAGAGAAGGTGAGGGGAGCGCCGGTGCTGTGGGAACAGCCGGATATGGCGGAGGCAGGGTGTTACACTTGGTCCAAAACGAAGACAGTTTCACCCAGACCTCTCGACATTCTCTCATGTATTTTTTATCTCACACGGGGTCACCATCCGGACCCTGATAAGCAGGATCCTTTAAACACATACCCCTTAAAAAGTCACATGCGGTTCACACAGAGAACCTGTACGGTGGAACGGATTTGTCTCCTGAGGATACAATGACTCCGTCCACCCACACATCGGTGAAGGGCGTTACGTAATACTCCCCTGCTATTCTAGCTACAAAATCTTTTGGAGTTTACCCTTTAACTGGCTGAGGGTTTGTAACACGCAAAGTATTTTTACCAGCACTAGATGGCACATGCTGTACAGATTTATACTTAATATTACATTTCTGAACATCAGCATTATTATCACACTTTTTGCTATGAGCAGATCCCATTTCCACAAAAAAATAACAGCAAAAATAACAGCAGCAATGATAAAATGCACAGTCACTTAATATGTTCTAAGCACAGCACATACAATTTTATAGCAATTAAATAGCAATAAGCAAAGCAGAGCATCAAATATCACACATCAGATCCAGGTGGGTAACAAAAACTCTATTATAGGAATGGATATGGACAACTTCAACACATATGAGACTCAAACTCACTTATAACAAAGCTATGCCAACTTGCACGGGGATATAAGACCCTCACGTCAAGCGCATGCCAACTTTTTATCTTGCGCGCTTACCAGACAGGACTGCAATACCTGTCCAAAAGTGCCCGCAGGACTCAGAACCTCGGCACAACCCCCTGCACTCAATAGCAGGAATCCCTTAACCCTTTATCATATATAATACCTATTACAAAATACAACCAACTAAATTTAGGTTCAGATCCACAGCGGGAAAAGCAGAGTAAAAAAACATAATTTATGTAAGAACTTACCTGATAAATTCATTTCTTTCATATTAGCAAGAGTCCATGAGCTAGTGACGTATGGGATATACATTCCTACCAGGAGGGGCAAAGTTTCCCAAACCTCAAAATGCCTATAAATACACCCCTCACCACACCCACAAATCAGTTTAACGTATAGCCAAGAAGTGGGGTGATAAGAAAAAAGTGCGAAAGCATAAAAAATAAGGAATTGGAATAATTGTGCTTTATACAAAAAAATCATAACCACCACAAAAGGGTGGGCCTCATGGACTCTTGCTAATATGAAAGAAATGAATTTATCAGGTAAGTTCTTACATAAATTATGTTTTCTTTCATGTAATTAGCAAGAGCCATGAGCTAGTGACGTATGGGATAATGACTACCCAAGATGTGGATCTTCCACGCAAGAGTCACTAGAGAGGGAGGGATAAAATAAAGACAGCCAATTCCGCTGAAAATAATCCACACCCAAAATAAAGTTTAAATCTTATAATGAAAAAAACTGAAATTATAAGCAGAAGAATCAAACTGAAACAGCTGCCTGAAGTACTTTTCTACCAAAAACTGCTTCAGAAGAAGAAAACACATCAAAATGGTAGAATTTAGTAAAAGTATGCAAAGAAGACCAAGTGGCTGCTTTGCAAATCTGATCAACTGAAGCTTCATTCCTATACGCCCAGGAAGTAGAAACTGACCTAGTAGAATGAGCTGTAATCCTTTGAGGCTGAGTTTTACCCAACTCGACATAGGCATGATGAAACAAAGATTTTAACCAAGATGCCAAAGAAATGGCAGAAGCCTTCTGACCTTTCCTAGAACCGGAAAAGATAACAAATAGACTAGAAGTCTTTCGGAAATCCTTAGTAGCTTCAACATAATATTTCAAAGCTCTAACTACATCCAAAGAATGCAACGACTTTTCCTTAGAATTCTTAGGATTAGGACACAATGAAGGAACCACAATTTCTCTACTAATGTTGTTAGAATTCACAACCTTAGGTAAAAATTTAAAAGAAGTTCGCAACACCGCCTTATCCTGATGAAAAATCAGAAAAGGAGACTCACAAGAAAGAGCAGATAATTCAGAAACTCTTCTAGCAGAAGAGATGGCCAAAAGAAACAAAACTTTCCAAGAAAGTAATTTAATGTCCAATGAATGCATAGGTTCAAACGGAGGAGCTTGAAGAGCCCCCAGAACCAAATTCAAACTCCAAGGAGGAGAGATTGACTTAATAACAGTTTTATACGAGCCAAAGCTTGTACAAAACAATAAATATCAGGAAGACTAGCAATCTTTCTGTGAAAAAGAACAGAAAGAGCAGAGATTTGACCTTTCAAGGAATTTGCAGACAAACCTTATCCAAACCATCCTGAAGAAACTGTAAAATTCTAGGAATTATAAAAGAATGCCAAGAAAAATGATGAGAAAAACACCAAGAAATGAAAATCTTCCAGACTCGATAATATATCTTCCTAGATACAGTTTTACGAGCCTGTAACATAGTATTAATCACAGAGTCAGAGAAACCTCTATGATTGAGAATCAAGCGTTCAATCTCCATACCTTCAAATTTAAGGATTTGAGAACCTGATGGAAAAAAAGGACCTTGCGATAGAAGGTCTGGTCTTAACGGAAGAGTCCACGGTTGGCAAGTGGTCATCCGGACAAGATCCGCATACCAAAACCTGTGAGGCCATGCTGGAGCCACCAGCAGAATAAACGAATGTTCCTTAGAATCTTGGAAAAAGAACTATAGGCGGAAAGATATAAGCAGGATGATACTTCCAAGGAAGTGACAATGCATCCACTGTTTCCGCCTGAGGATCCCTGGATCTGGACAGATACCTGGGAAGCTTCTTGTTTAGATGAGAAGCCATCAAATCTATTTCTGGAAGTCCCCATATTTGAACAATCTGAAGAAATACCTCTGGGTGAAGAAGCCATTCGCCCGGATGTAGTGTTTGGCGACTGAGATAATCCGCTTCCCAATTGTCTATACCTGGGATATGAACCGCAGAAATTAGACAGGAGCTGGATTCCGCCCATACAAGTATTCGAGAGACTTCTTTCATAGCCAGAGGACTGTGAGTTCCTCCTTGATGATTGACATATGCCACGGTTGTGACATCGTCCGTCTAGAAACAAATGAACGACTCTCTCTTTAGAAGAGGCCACGACTGAAGAGCTCTGAAAATTGCACGGAGTTCCAAAAATGTTGATTGGTAATCTCACCTCCTGAGATTCCCAAACCCCTTGTGCTGTCAGAAACCCCCATACAGCTCCCCAACCTGTCAGATTTGCATCTGTTGAGATCACAGTCTAGGTTGGAGGAACAAAAGAAGCCCCCTGAACTAAACGATGGTGATCTGTCCACCACGTCAGAGAGTGTCGAACAATCGGTTTTAAAGATATTAATTGAGATATCTTTGTATAATCCCTGCACCACTGGTTCAGCATACAGAGCTGAAGAGGTCGCATGTGAAAACGAGCAAAGGGAATCGCATCCAATGCAGCAGTCATAAGACCTAGAATTTCCATGCATAAGGCTACCGAAAGGAATGATTGAGACTGAAGGTTTTCGATAAGCTGAAACCAATTTCAGACGCCTCTTGTCCGTCAGAGACAGAATCAAGAACACTGAATCCATCAGGAAACCTAAAAAGGTTACCCTTGTCTGAGGAATCAAACAAACTTTTTGGTAAATTGATCCTCCAACCATGTTCTTGAAGAAACAACCCTTATAAAAGACTGGAAAGGTTCTTTCTAGAGAAAATGAGCAAAGGGAATTGAATCCAATGCTGTGGCCATAAGACCTAAAACTTCTATGCATATATAGCAACTGAAGGAAATAATAGAGACTAAAGGTACCGATAGACGGAACCCAATAACATTATCCCTTGTCTGATAGAGACAAGGACAGTGACACAAACTATCTGGAAGCCTAAAAAAGGTGACCCTTGTGTGAGGAATCAAGAGCTTTAGAAAAGAAGATCCTCTAACTATGTCCTGAAGAGAAAGTGAATCATATGAGATTCCGCATCCTCAGAAAATAATCTGAATGAAAACAGAAAAATGAAAATATGCATTTATTGTATCTAATGAAAACAAATAATGCTATCAAAGACCATAAAAAGGCAAAATAGTTTGAATAAAACTCCAAAACCCGGTTCCTCAAAAGAAACTGGAAGAAATACCCCAGAAGAATCCAGGTCTGAGCAGCGCTTGAACCCCATGGGTGCCAGCCATGCTTCAACAGTACCCAAAATATATAGGACAGAAACACAGTTAAAGAAAGTGTTAGCCTTGCTGGAATAAAATCAAAGAAATTTTGGACAAAATAAATTTCAAAGAAGCCTTAACCTGCCCCTTACCAGCCAAGCTGGAATACGGCACGTACATCGCAAAATTAGGGAGCTGATTTCGAACTCCAATTATAGACATGTTACTTGGGAAAGAACTCAGGAATTCGTTCCTTAATAAGAACAACCAAACTAGTATAAGCTTAAAGTTTTAGTCTTAGAACTCAACCTTGAAGCCCAGAGCAACAGTTAAGAATTGAATCCAATCATAAAACAAATAATTGATTATCTTAGAACAAAGGAAATATGGATTTTTTTTTTTTTTTTTTTAAAATCACAAAATTCTTCTAGCTAAAAAAGCTAAAGACATAGATTAACCCTCATTTGCGAAAATATTCAATAAAATGAAGACACAAATGAAATTATTAGCATGATAGTCCAGTTTAAAGGACCAGCCAATACAGTGGACTTGCATAATCAATAAATGCAAAACAACAAGACAAATGCAACAGCACCTAGTCTAGTAAATGTTGTCCCTTTAACAATGCTAAAATAAATCATAATCTGATACTTGATCTTAAAGTAAACAGAGAAAATGAAGCAATTGCAATATCCAAATAAATCACAGGACCAAGAAAAGTACCTGAAACTAAATAATTTTCCATAAATAAGATACAACTATCTAAAGGAAAATAAATACTATTTTGCTATAGAAACAATAGCATAATTAGTAGAATTAGAGATAGCCCCAATAAATTGGAGAACCCTCCAAATTGAGTTTAACTGCTGGCAAAGAATATAGTTTAAAACCTTTGAAGAAGGAATAAAAGAAAATTCTCAGCCTATTCCATTCCCTAGTACAGGGAATTGGAAAGAAAACCTCTAAAGAAATAAATAGGCAGAAATAATGTCAGCTAGTCTTAAAGAACTAGTTACGTTAATATCCAAAAATAATCAACACCTTTTCAACAAAGAACAAATGTACTTTAATAATTGAAAAATAATAAAAAAGTAGATTTGTTAGTGTCAATATCTGATGAAGAAATTTTCTGAAAAAAACGTCATCAGAGAAGGATAAATCAGTATGTTGTTGGTCATTTGAAACTTCAATAATTAAAAAAGAAGTGAAAAAAAGACCTAAAAATTTTTATTAGAAGGCACAAAGTCAGACAAAGCCTTTAACATAGAATCAGAAAAATATTTCTTATAAGTCTTCTAAATATTTCTTGTAAGAAAAGAAAATATATAAAGCATAAATACTAATGGATTCCGCATGTAAAAGTATAACATAATATCTTATTACAAACCATAGCTAAAGATAAACATTTATAACATTTAAAATAAATGAACTTAGCTTTGGTAGAACTGAAACTCAGTTAAGCGTTTTTCCAAAAGTGGCTTCTGATTCAGAGTCCATTTGAGACATCTTGCAATATGTAATAGAAAAAACAACATATAAAGCAAAATTGATCAAATTCCTTAAATGACAGTTTCAGGAATGGGAAAAAAATGCAAATGAACAAGCTTCTAGCAACCAGAAGCAATAAATAAAGAGACTGATATATTGTGGAGACAACAATGACGCTCAAATTTTTTAGCGCCAAAAAAGCCACCCACATTATTTGGCGCCTAAATGCTTTTGGCACCAAAAATGGCGCCACATCCGGTAACGCCGACATTTTTTGGCGCAAAAACGTAAAAAAAAATGACGCAACTTCCGGCGACACGTATGACGCCGGAAATGACAAGAAAATTTTTGCGCCAAGAAAGTCCGCGCCAAGAATGACGCAATAAAATGAAGCATTTTCAGCCCCCGCGAGCCTAACAGCCCACAGGAAAAAAAGTCAAATTTTAAGGTAAGAAAAAAAAAATTGAATTATTCATATGCATTATCCCAAATATGAAACTGACTGTCTGAAAATAAGGAACGTTGAACATCCTGAATCAAGGCAAATAAATGTTTAAACACTTATATTTAGAACTTTATATAAAAGTGCCCAACCATAGCTTAGAGTGTCACAGAAAATAAGACTTACTTACCCCAGGACACTCATCTACATGTAGTAGAAAGCCAAACCAGTACTGAAACGAGAATCAGTAGAGGTAATGGTATATATAAGAGTATATCGTCGATCTGAAAAGGGAGGTAAGAGATGAATCTCTACGACCGATAACAGAGAACCTATGAAATAGACCCCGTAGAAGGAGATCATTGAATTCAAATAGGCAATACTCTCTTCACATCCCTCTGACATTCACTGCACGCTGAGAGGAAAACCGGGCTCCAACCTGCTGCGGAGCGCATATCAACGTAGAATCTAGCACAAACTTACTTCACCACCTCCACAGGAGGCAAAGTTTGTAAAACTGATTTGTGGGTGTGGTGAGGGGTGTATTTATAGGCATTTTGAGGTTTGGGAAACTTTGCCCCTCCTGGTAGGAATGTATATCCCATACGTCACTAGCTCATGGACTCTTTCTAATTACATGAAAGAAAACACTTATCCACTCATCCAAAGCGGATCCCACAAGCTGACACCAAGAATTGTTAGGTGTTATTTTCAGGAGCGGGGTGTCAGTTCAGGCCTAAGCCTTGGGCCCACTGTACCACCTGGAGCAGATGTAGATTATCTGATAAGGATATCCAGAGAATAGCACTTCAGACCACACAGCAATAGTCTAAGATCATTCTCATTTATTGAAAGATACAAGGCATGTCTTATAGACTACAGTAACAGCAGATAGGTTTAACTTGATGACACGTTATGACCGCGTCATTTTACACAGTTATACACAGTGTTGTTCAGGAAAGTTACTAGCTCTAAGCAATATTCTATAGTCATAATAAGCAGTGCATCTCGGAGAACAACAAGGTCGTTTGAACATCTTATAGAGATAGTACCCTCTGGGCCTAGTGCCAGGGACATCTGCAAGGTTAGCTAGCTTTGCAGAGTAAAATAACAAGCATATATTTCTCACTATAGAATAACCCATTATAATAAAGGTTATTCAGACAAGATGGATGAAAAAGACAAAATGGCGCTAGTCATGCTAACAATAAAAGCAAATTCTGTAACCAGCAAATCAAATAGTGGATTTAGGCTTTTTGAAGACATAGATACAGTATTTGCTTTTGGCACCTCTAGGAAGAATAAAAGAATAGCACCATTTTTTAGACAAAAGCAAAAAAAAAAAAATGATTTTAATGTCTCTTTAAGGAAATAGAATAACATTTTCCAAAAATACTTTAATTCTGGCATGCTATTTGTAATTGATGGATTTTCAGCCACAGCAGGATTCGATAACCAAACCTCTCGTTTGCAAGACCGTGAAGTTAGCCACTAGGCCACAGCTACCTGACTTTGGTCAAGAAGACAGGGACATTCCCTTATTTTTTTGATCTTTGACCCCTAACTCAATAAATGGTGTTAAATCAATAAATAGCTGACTCCCTCTCAGAAAATAACACTATAAAAAAAAAAAAAAAAAAGAAGAAGAAAAAAAAAGATAGAATCGTCAGATTGCTTGTTGTAAAGTACATCTTGGAGCACCTGAGAAAATTTAACAACCAGCACCGGAAGGTGGATTTGAACCCTTTACCTTCTGCTTGCAAGCCCAGTAAGCAAAGCACTAAGCAACAAAATAGCATAACACAATGGCTTGGCACGGTCAATAACTATTACTTTTGGGATGTTAGACCGATAATGAAATCAACAGTGAGATCACTAGGTCATGAATCAGACAGTTGCTGTGGAGCAGTGGTAAGGTCATGGGCTAGCAAGCACAGGGGGCCAGCAGCTCGAGTCTACCCTTCTACTTCTCGCCATTCCCAAGGTATGCAGTACTGTCCTCGATAATAGTGTGGTATGGGATCCAGCAATATGGTGACGAGGTCCAGATAATAGTGATTGTGGGTGTATGGGAAAGATTGGGGAAGAGTCATCATAGAAATAGCATGGATAATTGGGAGTGGGTTGGGGTTGAAAAGAGAGGGAGGACACAGGATGGGTAAGAATAGAAGGGAAGAGCAGCTAGTGTGGAATAAAAAGGAGAGGCTTATAACAGGGGGAGGAGGCTGGATGGGAAAAAAGGAAGGCAGAGGGGATGAGAGCAGCAATGGAATAAAAAGGGAGAGGCTTAAAAAAGGGGGAGGAGCCTGGAGGGGGGAATGGGAGCCACAATGGAATAAAAGGGAGAGGCTTAAAATAGGGGAGGAGTCTGAATGCAAAAAATGGGGTGATGGGAGCAGCAATGGAATAAAAAGGGAGGGGTTTAAAATAGGGGGAGGAGGCTGGATGTGAAAAATGGGGGATGGGAGCAGCAATGGTATAAAAAGGAGGGGCTTAAAAAAGGGGGAGGAGGCTGGAAGGTAAAAAAGGAGGGGTGGATGGGAGTAGCAATGGAATAAAAAGGGAGGGGCTTAAAATAGGGGGAGGAGGCTGGATGGGAAGGAAGAGGGGATGAGAACAGCAATGGAATAAAAGGGAGGGGTTTAAAATAGGAGGGGGAGTGGTCTAGATGAAAAGGGGGGATGGGAGCAGCAATGGAATAAAAAGGGAGGGGCTTAAAAATTGGAGCGGATAGGAAAATGGTATAAAAAGGGAGGGGCTTAAAATACAGTGGGGAAAGATTTACATTTATTATCAAATCAATCACTGAGTCAGATAAACCTCTATGACTAAGCACTAAGCATTCAATTTCCATACCTTCAAATTTAACGATTTGAGATACTGATGGAAAAACAGTCCTTGAGACAGAAGGTCTGGTCTTAACGGAAGTGGCCAAGGTTGGCAACTGGACATCCGGACAAGATCCACATACCAAAACCTGTGAGGCCATGCTGGTGCTACCAGAAACACAAACAATTGTTTCATGATGATCTTGGAGACCACTCTTGGAAGAAGAACTAGAGGCAGAAAGATATAAGCAGGTTGGTAAAACCAAGGAACTGCTAACCCATCCACCGACTCCGCCTGAGGATCCCTGGACCTGGACCTCTTGAGATTTCCAAACCCCTTGTGCTGTCAGAGATCCCCAGACAGCTCCCCAACCTGAAAGACTTGCATCTGTTGCGATTACAGTCCAGGTTGGGCAAACAAAAGAGGCCCCTTGAGCTATACAATGGTGATCTAACTACCAAGTTAGAGAGAGTCAAACATTGGGATTTAAGGATATTAATTGTGATATCCTTGTATAATCCCTGCACCATGGATTCAGCATACAAAGCTGAAGAGGTCTCATATGAAAACGAGCAAAGGGGATTGCGTCCGATGCTGCAGTCATGAGACCTAAAACTTCCATGCACATAGCCACTGAAGGAAATGATTGAGACTGAAGGTTTCGACAAGCTGAAACCAGTTTTATTTGTCTCTTGTCTGTTAGAGACAGAGTCATGGACACTAAATCTATCTGGAAATCTAAAAAGGTGACCCTTGTCTGAGGAATCAAGGAACTTTTTGGTAAATTTATCCTCCAACCATGTCTTTGAAGAAACAACACTAGTTGATTTGTGTGAGATTTGGCAGAATGTAAAGACTGAGCTAGTACCAAGATATCGTCCAAATAAGGAAACACCGCAATACCCTGTTCTCTGATTACAGAGAGTAGGGCCCCGAGAACCTTTGAAAAAATTCTTGGAGCTGTCGCTAGGCCAAATGAAAGAGCGACAAATTGGTAATGCTTGTCTAGAAAAGAGAATCTCAGAAACCGATAGTCGTTTGGATGAATCGGAATATGAAGATATGCATCCTGTAAGTCTATCGTGGACATATAATGACCTTGCTGAACAAAAGGCAGAATAGTCCTTATAGTCACCATTTTGAAAGTTGGCACTCATACAAAACGATTCAAAATTTTCAGATCCAGAACTGGCCTGAATGAATTTTCTTTTTTTGGGACAATGAATAGATTTGAATAAAACCCCAGACCCTGTTCCTGAAAACAGAACTGGTATGATTACCCCTGAAAGCTCTAGATCTGAAACACACTTCAGAAAAGCCTGAGCCTTTACTGGATTTGCTGGAACGTGCGAGAGAAAAAATCTTCTCGATACCTATTCGATAGCCTTGAGAGACAATACTCTGAATCCATTGATTTTGGACAGAATCCACCCAAATGTTTTGGAAAAATTTCTAATCTGCCCCCCCACCAGCTGAGCTGGAATGAGGGCAGCACCTTCATGCGGACTTGGGGGCTGGCTTTGGTTTCTTAAAAGGCTTGGATTTATTCCAACTTGAAGGTTTCCAATTGGAACCAGATTCTTTGGGGGAAGGATTGGCTTTCTCTTCCTTATTCTGTCGAAAAGAACGAAAACGATTAGAAGCTTTTGATATACCCTTAGATCTTTTATCCTGAGGTAAAAAAAACTCCCTTCCCTCCAGTAACAGTTGAAATAATTGAATCTAACTGAGAACTAAATAAATTGTTACCTTGAAAAGAAAGAGATAGTAATCTAGACTTCGATACCATGTCAGCATTCAAATATTTGAGTCAAAAAGCTCTTCTAGCTAAAATAGCTAAAGACATAGATTTAAAAAATAGCATCACAGATAAAATGATTAGCATATTGAAGCAAGCGAACAATGCTAGACAAATCAGAATCTGTTTCCTGTTGCGCTAAACTTTCCAACCAAAAAGTTGATGCAGATGCAACATCAGCCATGGATATAGCAGGCCTAAGAATGTAGCCAGAAAATAAATAAGCTTTCCTTAGCTAAGATTCAAGTTTCCTATCAAAAGGGTCCTTAAAAGAAGTACTATCTTCCATAGGAATAGCAGTACGTTTGGCAAGAGTAGAAATAGCCCCACCAACTTTGGAGATTTTTTCCCAAAACTCCAATCCAACTGCTGGCAAAGGATACAACTTTTTAAACCTAGAAGAAGGAATAAAAGAAGTACCAGGCCTATTCTATTCCTTTGAAATAATATCAGAAATAGCATCAGGAATTGGAAAAACCTCTGGAGTAACCACAGGAGGTTTATAAACCGAATCTCACAGATTACTAGTTTTAGTATCAAGAGGACTAGTTTCCTCAATATCCAAAGTAATCAGCACCTCTTCTAACAAGGAATGAATATACTCCATCTTAAAGAGATAAGTAGATTTGTCAGGGTCAATATCTGAGGTAGGATCTTCTGAACCAGATAGATACTCATCAGAGGAGGATAATTCAGTATGTTGTCGGTCATTTGAAATTTCATCAACCTTCTGAGAAGTTTTAAAAGACCTTTTATGTTTATTAGAAGGAGGAAAAGCAGACAAAGCCTTCTGAATTGCATCAGCAATAAAATCTTTTATACTCACAGGAATATCATGTACATTAGATGTTGAAGGAACAACAGGCATTGTACTAGTTCTGATGGATACATTCTCTGCATGTAAAAACTTATCATGACAACTGTTACATACTACAGCTGTAGATATAATCTCCGCTAACTTACAACAGATACACTTAGCTTGGTACAATCAGGCAGCAGGGTTCCAACAGTGGTTTCTGAGACATCTTGCAAATGTAAGAGAAAAAAACAACATATAAAGCAAAATGATCAATTTCCTTATATGGCAGTTTCAGGAATGGTAAAAAAAATGCAAACAGCATAGCCCTCTGAGCATAAAAAAGGCAAGCGGCATATAGGAAGTGGGGATTAAATATTTAAATTATTTGGCGCCAAGTATGACGCACAACGCAAAATAAAAATTTTTGGTGCTAAAAACATCCGGAAATTACGCAACTCACGTTATGGCAGACGCAACCTTGTGCAAGGAAACCTGGCGTCAACTAAGATGCCGGAAATTACAAATTTGCGTCGCCGAACGTACCTTTGCGCCAAAAAAATTATTGCGCCAAGAATGACGCAATAAATATCAGCATTTTGCGACCTTGCGAGCCTAATTTTGCCCGTGAAAATTAATGAAAAAGCAGTCAATTTGAAGAAAAGACTATACCCCAGGTAAGAAAAAATTACTTCCTAAATGTTTCCCAATTTTGAAACCGATAGTCTGCAAAAGGAAATATACATAAACCTGACTCATGGCAAATATAAGTACAATACATATATTTAAAACTTTATATTAATACATAAAGTGCCAACCCATAGCTGAGAGTGTCTTAAGTAATGAAAACATACTTACCGAAAGACACCCATCCACATATAGCAGATAGCCAAACCAGTACTGAAACAATATCAGTAGAGATAATGGAATATAAGAGTATATCGTCGATCTGAAAAGGGAGGTTGGAGATGAATCTTTACGACCGATAACAGAGAACCTTTGAAAAGATTTCCCGTGAGGATAACCATAGAATCAATAGGTGATACTCTCTTCACATCCCTCTGACGAACACTGTACTCTGAGAGGAATCAAGCTTCAAAATGCTGAGAAGCGCATATGACAGAAGAAAATCAAGCACAAACTTACTTCATCACCTCCATAGGGAGGCAAAGTTTGTAAAACTGAATTGTGGGTGTGGTGAGGGGTGTATTTATAGGCATTTTGAGGTTTGGGAAACTTTGCCCCTCCTAGTAGGATTGTATATCCCATACGTCACTAGCTCATGGACTCTTGCCAATTACATGAAATAAATAAATTCACAAAATTTTTGGATCTTCACTGGAAAATTAAGGTGATGCAGCGACGAGCTCAGCCTCCACTATTGCGCAACCTCTAGTAAGAAACTGGATGGAGGGCGCACCCGCTGTCTCACAACTGTCACATCACATGATTGATTGGTCCAATCAGGAAAAAGCAGCAGTAGAGGCAGCTATCTAATAAGCTTCCCTGAGGAGGCGTATCTTTCTTGAGCCCACGTAATTGATGCTTGGCCAGACTTTGCTACTAGCACTGTATCAGTGTGTCTCAGTATCTGACAGCCAGTGGGCAGGAACTGTAGTAGTTTGAAGCAGGAACTTAGGGTGACAGAAGCCAGGAAGCAGCTCCTGCTCCAATGAAGTGATCATCATTCCTCACATGTTATGTAGTAAGTGAACGGGGTCTGTGGTGTGTTTTCTCTGGGCTTATTTGCTCATTTCTAAATGTCACACAACTTCTGTCACTGAGACTTATTTATTGGGATATGCTTCTTATGTTTTGTTTCATATATAGCCGTATAGACATCCAGTCCCCTCCTGCTTCACACTGCCCTGAGCCTGTGCCTTCTGTGATCTAGCCTCGGTCACAAGCACCTGCCCGCCTCTACTAACAAGCATAGTTGGGAACTGATTAAACTGCACACTTGATTGTTGTGCTACAAACTTCTCCTTGTATTTTTTTTACACTTTCTTGTAATAACCACAAATGTTTACCTAGACAGTTACTACTGGTTTATCTTACAGCTGCAAAGCTTGAAAAAGTTGCAGCCCTGAATATTTTGGACAGTAAGGAAATAATTTATTAGTGAGAAACAAAAGGGAGTATGTAACTGCTGCAGATAGGAAGCGCAGAATAACTATTCTTATATTTATCAGAAAAGGCTAGTACAAAACTTCACCAATAGATGGCGCCAGAAAACCAGATTCACCAAGTAATAATTTCCTTGTTAAAACAGTAATTTTGCGATTCACAGAGATGTAAGGTAAGTTTCCAGCAGCTGGTGTGCTGTGGCAGGTTAGAAGCTTTTCTGTAGGTGCTGTACACGGATTTGACTCATTAGGAGTATGAGTCAATGAGGTTTTAAAGCTCTTTTTGGAACCAGCAGCACGTATCATTCCTGTGTGATTAGACTGAGAGGAGGGACAGACAAGCTCAGAGGGATAATATACAGTATATACAGTATTTCCTTGCATCCTAAGCAGAAATATATGTTCAGTCTCTATTTGTATAATGAATTTGAGGTTCAGACACAAGATGTAATTGAAACCTTACACCTAACATTTCATAAGAAAATCAATAGAAAGATCCTAATCCTTCGCTCTTATCATGCAACTTGACATTTGGCAAAATTAGGACATAGAGAGAGTACAGTACAGATACAAATTATTGTGTCTGATTAACCTCTTGTGGACTGTCTGGTGTTGAATTTAGTGCTGGGATAAAATATATATATATTTGCATTCTGAAAAAACAGAATTTATGCTTACCTGATAAAATTTCTTTCTTTTGCGATGTACCGAGTCCACTGATTCATCCTAACTTGTGGGATATTGTCCTTCCTGACAGGAAGTAGCAAAGAGAGCACCACAGCAGAGCTGTCTATATAGCTCCCCCCTTAACTCCACCCCCCAGTCATTCGACCAAAGGCCAAGGAAGAAAAGGAGAAACTATAAGGTGCAGAGGTGACTGAAGTTTACATAAAAAATACTAACTGTCTTGAATAGACAAGGCGGTCCGTGGACTCGGTACATCGCAAAAGAAAGAAATTTATCAGGTAAGCATAAATTCTGTTTTCTTTTGCAAGATGTACGGATTCATCCTAACTTGTGGGATACCAATACCAAAACTTTAGGACACGGATGAAGGGAGGGACTAGACAGAAACCTAAACGGAAGGCACCACTGCTTGCAAAACCTTTCTCCCAAAAATAGCCTCCGAAGAAGCAAAAGTATCAAATTTGGAAAATTTGGAAAAGGTATGAAGCGAAGACCAAGTCGCAGCCTTACAAATCTGGTCAACAGAAGCATCATTTTTAAAAGCCCATGTGGAAGCCACCGCTCTAGTGGAGTGAGCTGTAATTCTTTCAGGAGGCTGCTGTCCAGCAGTCTCATAAGCCAAACGGATGATGCTTTTCAGCCAAAAGGAAAGAGAGGTACCTGTAGCCTTTTGACCTCTACGCTTTCCAGCATAGACAACAAACAAAGAAGATGATTGGCAAAAATCTTTGGTTGCCTGCAAATAAAACTTCAAGGCACGAACCACGTCCAAGTTGTGCAACAGACGGTCCTTCTTAGAAGGAGGATTAGGACACAGAGAAGGAACAACAATTTCCTGATTGATATTCCTGTTAGAAACAACCTTAGGGAGGAACCCAGGTTTCGTACGCAAAACCACCTTATCAGCATGGAAAACAAGATAAGGCGAGTCACATTGTAATGCAGATAGTTCAGAAACTCTTCGAGCTGAAGAGATAGCAACTAGAAACAGAACTTTCCAAGATAGAAGCTTAATATCTATGGAATGCATGGGTTCAAACGGAACCCCCTGAAGAACTTTAAGAACTAAATTGAGACTCCATGGCGGAGCAACAGGTTTAAACACAGGCTTAATTCTAACTAAAGCCTGACAAAAAGACTGAATGTCTGGGACGTCTGCCAGACGCTTGTGCAACAGAAAAGACAAAGCAGATATCTATCCCTTTAAGGAACTAGCGGACAATCCTTTCTCCAATCCTTCTTGGAGAAAAGACAAAATCCTAGGAATCCTGATCTTACTCCATGAGTAGCCTTTGGATTCACACCAAAAAAGATATTTATGCCATATCTTATGATAGATCTTCCTGGTGACAGGTCGAGCCTGAATCAAGGTATCTATGACCAACTCAGAGAAACCCCGCTTTGATAAAATCAAGCGTTCAATCTCCAAGCAGTCAGTTGCAGAGAAATTAGATTTGGATGCTTGAATGGACCTTGAATCAAAAGGTCCCGTCTCAGTGGCAGAGTCCATGGTGGCAGAGATGACATGTCCACCAGGTCTGCATACCAAGTCCTGCGTGGCCACGCAGGCGCTATCAAAATCACCGAAGCTTTCTCCTGTTTGATTCTGGCAATCAGACGCGGAAGGAGAGGGAATGGTGGAAACACATAAGCCAGGTTGAACGACCAGGGTACTGCTAGAGCATCTATCAGTACTGCCTGAGGATCCCTTGACCTGGATTCGTAACAAGGAAGTTTGGCGTTTTGACGAGACGCCATCAGATCCAATTCAGGTGTGCCCCATAGCTGAACCAGATGAGCAAACACCTCCGGATGGAGCTCCCACTCCCCCGGATGAAAAGTCTGACGACTTAGAAAATC
Organism: Bombina bombina; assembly: GCF_027579735.1. Lineage (NCBI taxonomy): Eukaryota > Metazoa > Chordata > Amphibia > Anura > Bombinatoridae > Bombina > Bombina bombina. Next base: position 453,151,543 of record NC_069499.1, read on the forward strand.
TGCCTCCCAGTTCTCCACCCCTGGGATATAGATCGCTGATAGATGGCAAGAGTGAGTCTCTGCCCATCGGATTATCCTGGAAACTTCTATCATCGCCAAGGAACTCCTTGTTCCCCCCTGATGATTGATATAAGCTACAGTCGTGATGTTGTCCGACTGAAACCTGATGAATCCGGCCGAAGCCAGCTGAGGCCACGCCTGAAGAGCATTGAATATCGCTCTTAATTCCAGAATATTTATCGGTAGGAGGGCCTCCTCCTGAGTCCACAAACCCTGTGCTTTCAGGGAATTCCAGACTGCACCCCAGCCCAGTAGGCTGGCGTCCGTCGTCACAATAACCCACGCTGGCCTGCGGAAACATATTCCCCTGGACAGGTGATCCTGTGACAACCACCAAAGAAGAGAGTCTCTGGTCTCTTGATCCAGATTTATCCGAGGAGATAAATCTGCATAATCCCCATTCCACTGTTTGAGCATGCATAGTTTCAGTGGTCTGAGATGCAAGCGAGCAAACGGAACTATGTCCATTGCCGCTACCATAAGTCCGATTACCTCCATACACTGAGCCACTGACGGCCGAGGAATGGAATGAAGAGCTCGGCAGGTGGTTAAAATCTTTGATTTCCTGACCTCTGTCAGAAATATTTTCATGTCCACCAAATCTATCAGAGTTCCCCGGAATGGAACTCTTGTGAGAGGAATAAGAGAACTCTTTTTCACATTCACCTTCCACCCATGAGATCTTAGAAAGGCCAACACTAAGTCCGTGTGAGACTTGGCAAGTTGGAAAGTCAATGATTGAATTAAGATGCCGTCTAGATAAGGCGCCACTGCTATGCCCCTCAGCCTTAGGAACGCCAGAAGGGACCCTAGCACCTTTGTGAATATTCTTGGCGCCGTGGCCAACCCAAAGGGAAGAACCACAAACTGGTAATGCCTGTCCAGAAAGGCAAACCTGAGGAACTGGTGATGATCTTTGTGGATAGGAATGTGTAGATACGCATCCTTTAGATCCACGGTAGTCATATATTGACCCTCCTGGATCATTGGTAAATAGTCCGAATGGTCTCCATCTTGAAGGATGGAACTCTTAGGAATTGGTTTAGGATCTTGAGATCTAGAATTGGTCTGAAGTTTCCCTCTTTTTTGGGAACCACAAACAGATTGGAGTAGAAACCTTGCCCCTGTTCTGTTTTCGGAACTGGGCAGATCACTCCCATGGTAAAAAGGTCTTCTACTCGCGTAAGAATGCCTCTCTTTTTGTCTGCTTTACAGACAATTGAGAAAGATGGAACCTCCCCCTTGGAGGAGAATCTTTGAAATCTAGGAAACACCCCTGGGTTACAATTTCTACGGCCCAGGAGTCCTGAACGTCTCTTGCCCAGGCCTGAGCAAAGAAAGAAAGTCTGCCCCCTACTTGATCCGGTCCCGGATCGGGGGCTACCCCTTCATGCTGTCTTAGTGGCAAGCAGCAGGCTTTTTGGCCTGTTTACCCTTGTTCCAAGCCTGGTTAGGTCTCCAGGTTGGCTTGGATTGAGCAAAGTTCCCCTCTTGCTTTGCAGCAGGGGAAGAGGAAGCGGGACCACCCTTGAAGTTTCGAAAGGAACGAAAATTATTTAACTTATTGTCTTATTTAACTTATCTTGAGGGAGGGCATGCCCCTTCCCTCCAGTGATGTCTGAAATGATCTCTTTCAGTGCAGGCCCGAATAGGGTCTTACCTTTGAAAGGGATAGTCAAAAGCTTAGATTTTCTTTAGGAGACCCTCTAACTTTTTTTCTATAGGATCAATGAAAGCACAACTGTCTTCAATAGGTATAGTTGTACGCTTAGCCAGAGTAGAAATAGCTCCCTCCACCTTAGGGACCGTCTGCCATGAGTCCTTTATGGTGTCAGAAATGGGGAACATTTTCTTAAAAACAGGAGGGGGAGCGAACGGAATACCTGGTCTATCCCACTCCTTAGTAACAATGTCCAAAATCCTCTTAGGGACCGGAAAAACATCAGTATAAACAGGAACCTCTAAATATTTGTCCATTTTACACAATTTCTCTGGAACGACAATAGGGTCACAATCATCCAGAGTAGCTAAAACCTCCCTGAGCAATAAACGGAGGTGCTCTAGCTTAAATTTAAATGCCGTCATATCTGAATCTGTTTGAGGGAACATCTTTCCTGAATCAGAAATCTCTCCCTCAGACAGCAAATCCCTCATCCCTACCTCTGAACATTGTGAGGGAATATCGGATACGGCTACTAAAGCGTCAGAAGGCTCAGCATTTGTTCTTAACCCGGAGCTACTGTGCTTCCCTTGCAACCCTGGCAGTTTAGATAAAACCTCTGTGAGGGTAGTATTCATAACTGAAGCCATATCTTGCAAGGTGAAAGAATTAGACGCACTAGAAGTACTTGGCGTCGCTTGTGCGGGCATAACTGGTTGTGACACTTGGGGAGAACTAGATGGCGAAACCTGATTTACTTTTGTCTGAGAATCATTTAATGCCAAATTCTTATAAGTCAAAATATGCTGTTTGCAATTTATAGACATATCAGTACAATTGGAACACATTCTTAGAGGGTGTTCCACAATGGCTTCTAAACAAATTCAACAATGAGTTTCCTCAGTGTCAGACATGTTTAACAAAAGAAAATCTGGGTACTGTTAAATAGTTTTCATTTTAATAAAATGTAATAATTCACATATTTAGGTTTTAATTCTTTAATTGAAATAACATTAATATATTGTATTTTTGTTATTTTATAGTTTTGAGATTAGGTAGATAACTTTGCATTCACTTGCTCAAGAAATGTCTTTTTCCTAAAGGTTATGCCATATACATTAAAGAAAACAAAGGGTCTGATTAAAAGCAGCATGCACATTGTGTTTGGATTGATTACTGGTAAAACCATGGGTCTGTGTGAATTCAATTGGTTGTGCGAGATTCCTCTGTATATTGGTAGTTGCAGACTTGTAATGGTCATTTTAAAGGGAATGTAGGATTTCAGATAGAAAGAGAAAGTTTGTTTTTATCAAAAATAAAACATTTATGTACTGTATATATGCAACCTTTTATTAACTGAGATCTGGCTGCCTGACTCTAGCTGTTTTCAGCACTACTCCTTGCGGCCAATGAAAAGCATATATAGACAATTACAGGGCTGGACCGCTCATCTGATACAGGGCTGGATTGGGCTGCTGGGATACCGGGAAAAATCTCGGTGGGCTGCCAGCCGGTAGAGGTCACTCAGCTGCAGTGGAGAGCAGCAATTTGCCAGCCCAGCAAGCAAGCACAGTTGTGTAAGGGAGGCAGAGCGCCGAGTGCAGCAAAAGCAGAGCCGTAGGATAAGTGAATCTGAGTCCTGAAGTCAGTAATCCAGGTGCTGAGCAGGCAGATAGGAGACCAGGGGACAGCCAGCTCATTACTGCTTGTCACTGTCACTAGCCAATTGGAGGAGCCAACCCCTCTGACCAGCCCAGAGGAGAAGTGACTGAGGTGAATGACAGGCCTGCCCTACCCAGCACACATTGCTATTAGAGGGAAATGCAGACGTTAGTCTGTAGCAACGAGAAAGGAAGGTACTCATTCACTTTTATTATTTGGGTTCCTGTTTTTGCCAGTGGTGAAAACCCCCAGATTTATTGTCCAGGTCCTGAAGCAGAAGGGATCCCCCAGCTCAGACATGGGTAAGTGCCATTACAAGAAGGGGGAGCTGATCCTGAAGAGCTGTCAGTGTAGAAGACTTCCCATGCATTTCCCATCTAGGCTATTTACTTTGCTCCTGTTCTTACAAGCCGGCAGCAAACACGTTAAGGATCAATAACAAGCAAGGGAATGATGATCTCATTTTATTTGCATGAGTTTTTATAAAGGTTGCTGTCTAAAGCATGTCATTGATTGCAGAATATATGTTGTTTATTACTCAATGCTGACTATGTTCCTTCTTTGCATTATGCATTAGGATATCTATGGCTAATGCTGTTTGTGCAATAAAGTGACTCATGGGCAGACATGTAGGTGTGTGATTATAGAATGCATAATGCCCCTTCATGGCATCATGATAAATAGATCCCATATGGCACATGATCCTGTACAGCATATTAATGTGATCTAAATTCTTATTCATTTTCCATGCAGCATTATTTCTTGCAAATTGCAGAATTTGTATTGTATGGGCTGGGCTGGAGGGGGCGGGGCAGGTCTATAAAAATTTCCTGGGGCGGTCTGATTTCCTAGTTCAGCCCTGAGCCGATACAACTTCTGATTGGCTATATACAGTAGAAATATGTAAGCTTAATTAAAATTTTTTGCCAAACAACATCAAAAACACTATTTCACTGCATTTTAATTTTTAGCAAAATTAAATTAAAACTCCATTCGCCTATATAACAAGACTCAAATACATAACTTGCCTGTATGCATGTGTTGTAAAGTATGCCTAACCAATAAACATGGCACAACCTGCCAATTGAATGGTGAATTTAAAGCAACGGTCAACACCAACATTTTATTATTTAACGCTTTGATGACCGGGTTACTTTGTCTACAGTGGAACACTGTTCCGATGTAAACAAATTGAAATACCGCGATGGTGTACGCGATTGCGAGATTTCCATGATGGGATCGGGTCAGGGGGTGGGCATCCCTAGGACGCTAGGCATGCCCTCCAGACCACGATCGCATCCAGGAAGCGCTTTGGCTTCAGGACAGCCAAACGGCTAGAACGTTCTATTCTGTCCTAATGGCAATAAAGGCCGGCAGTGTTAAGACGGAATAGAATGCCATAACGGCCTTAAAAGGTTAAAAAGATAGATAACGTGTTTACTACCCATTCCCCAGCTTTGCACAACCAACATTGTTATATTAATATACTTTATAACATTTAAACCTCTACATTTCTGCCCGTTTCTAAGCCACTAAAGACAGTCTCTTATCACATGCTTTTTTATTAGCTTTTCACAACAGGGCACTGCTAGTTCATGTGGCCCATAAAGATAACATTGTGCTCTCTCCTGTGGAGTTGTGCATGACTACACTAAATGGCTAAAATGCAAGTCAATAGATAATAAATAGCCATGTGATCAGGGGGCTGTCAAAAGAGACTTAGATACAAGGTAATCACAGAGGTTAAAAGTATATTAATATAACCATGTTGGCTGTGCAAAACTGGGGAATAGGTAATAAAGGGATTATTTATCTTTTTAAAGAATACACATTTTGGAGTAGACAATCCCTTTAAGCTACCTCTATCGAGTTCATATGTGTGTATCTGTCAAGGATACAAGCCAGTGCCTCCCCAACCACTGACCTAACCGCACGTCATTGCTGCACACCCATATCTTTCTAAAAGAAATATAATAAAACTTTGTTTTCAAGGGATCGGGTCGGGAGTGCATACCTATGACGCTAGGCACGCCCTCTATACCAGACCACAATCACATCCAGGAAGCGCTGTTGGCTTCAGGACAGCAAAACGGCTAGGACGTTCTATTCTGTCCTAACGCCGATAAAACTTGGCACGGTTAGGACGGAATAGAATGCCATAACGGCCTTAAAAGGTTAAAAAGATAGATAACGTGTTTACTACCCATTCCCCAGCTTTGTACAACCAACGTTGTTATATTAATATAATTTATAACATTTAAACCTCTACATTTCTGCATGTTTCTAAGCCACTAAAGACAGCCTCTTATCACATGCTTTTGTATTAGGTTTTCACAACAGGACACTGCTAGTTCATTTAGGCCATATAGATAACATTGTGCTCTCTCCTATGGGGTTGTGCATGACACTACACTAAACGGCTAAAATGCAAGTCAATAGATAACAAACAAAATTTATGCTTACCTGATAAATTTCTTTCTTTTGCGATGTACCGAGTCCACATATTCATCCTAACTTGTGGGATATTGTCCTTCCTAACAGGAAGTAGCAAAGAGAGCACCACAGCAGAGCTGTCTATATAGCTCCCCCCTTAACTCCACCCCCCAGTCATTCGACCGTAGGCCAAGGAAGAAAAGGAGAAACTATAAGGTGCAGAGGTGACTGAAGTGTACACAAAAAAATACTATCTGTCTTGAATAGACAAGGCGGGCCGTGGACTCGGTACATCGCAAAAGAAAGAAATTTATCAGGTAAGCATAAATTTTGTTTTCTTTTGCATGATGTACCGAGTCCACGGATTCATCCTAACTTGTGGGATACCAATACCAAAGCTTTAGGACACGGATGAAGGGAGGGACAAGACAGGAACCTAAACGGAAGGCACCACTGCTTGCAAAACCTTTCTCCCAAAAACAGCCTCCGAAGAAGCAAAACTATCAAATTTATAAAAGGCATGAAGCGACGACCAAGTCGCAGCCTTACAAATCTGTTCAACAGAAGCATCATTTTTAAAAGCCCATGTGGAAGCTACCGCTCTAGTAGAATGAGCTGTAATCCTTTCAGGAGGCTGCTGTCCAGCAGTCTCATAAGCCAAACAGATGATGCTTTTCAGCCAAAAGGAAAGAGAAGTCGCCGTAGCCTTTTGACGCCTACGCTTAACAGAATAGACAACAAACAAAGAAGATGTTTGATGAAAATCTTTGGTTGCCTGCAAATAAAATTTCAAAGCACGAACCACGTTTAAGTTGTGCAACAGACGTTCCTTCTTACAAGAAGGATTAGGACACAGAGAAGGAACAACAATTTCTTGATTGATATTCCGGTTAGTAAATACCTTAGGTAGGAACCCAGGCTTGGAACGCAAGACCACCTTATCAGCATGGAACACAAGATAAGGAGAGTCACATTGTAATGCAGATAGTTCAGAAACTCTTTGAGCTGAAGACTCCATGGCGGAGCAATAGGTTTAAACACAGGCTTAATTCTAACTAAAGCCTGACAAAAAATCCGAACGTCTGGAACATCTGCCAGACGCTTGTGCAACAAAATAGACAGAGCAGGTATCTGTCCCTTTAGGGTACTAGCTGATAATCCTTTCTCCAATCCCTCTTGGAGAAAAGACAAAATCCTAGGAATCCTGATTTTACTCCAGGAGAAGCCTTTGGATTCGCACCAAAAAATACGCCATATCTTATGATAAATTTTCCTGGTAACAGGCTTTCGAGCCTGAATCAAGGTATTTATGACTGTCTCAGAGAAACCCCGCTTTGATAGAATCAAGCGTTCAATCTTCAAGCAGTCAGTTGCAGAGAAATTAGATATGGATGCTTGAATGGACCTTGAATCAGAAGGTCCTGTCTCAATGGCAGAGACCATGGTGGAAGGGATGACATGTCCACCAGGTCTGCATACCAAGTCCTGCATGGCCACGCAGGCGCTATCAAAATCACTGATGCTCTCTCCTGTTTGATTCTGGCAATCAGACGTGGAAGGAGAGGGAAAGGTGGAAACACATAAGCCAGGTCGAACGACCAGGGTATTGCTAGAGCATCTATCAGTACAGCCTGAGGATCCCTTCACCTGGAGCCGTAACAAGGAAGTTTGGCGTTCTGACGAGACGCCATCAGATCCAACTCTGGTGTGCCCCATAGCTGAACCAGCTGAGCAAACACCTCCAGATGGAGTTCCCACTCCCCCGGATGAAAAGTCTGACGACTTAGAAAATCTGCCTCCCAGTTCTCTACACCTGGGATATAGATCGCTGACAGATGGCAAGAGTGAGCCTCTGCCCATTGGATTATCCTTGAGACCTCTATCATCGCTAAGGAACTCTTTGTTCCACCCTGATGATTGATATAAGCCACAGTCGTGATGTTGTCCGACTGAAACCTGATGAATCTGGCCGAAGCCAGCTGAGGCCATGCCTGGAGAGCATTGAATATCGCTCTTAATTCCAGAATATTTATCGGTAGGAGAGCCTCCTCCCGAGTCCACAAACCCTGAGCTTTCAGGGAATTCCAGACTGCACCCCAGCCCAGAAGACGTCTGTCGTCACTATAACCCATTCTGGCCTGCGGAAACACATTCCCTGGGACAGATGATCCTGTGACAACCACCAAAGAATAGAGTCTCTGGTCTCTTGATCCAGATTTATCTGAGGAGATAAATCCACATAATCCCCATTCCACTGATTGAGCATGCATAGTTGCAGTGGTCTGAGATGCAAGCGAGCAAACAGAACTATGTCCATTGCCGCTACCATTAGTCCGATTACCTCCATACACTGAGCCACTGACGGCCAAGGAATGGAATGAATAGCTCGGCAGGTGGACAAAATCTTTGATTTCCTGACCTCCGTCAGAAATATTTTCATGTCCACCGAGTCTATCAGAGTCCCTAGAAATGAAACTCTTGTGAGGGGGGAAAGAGAACTCTTTTTTACGTTCACTTTCCACCCGTGAGACCTTAGAAAGGCCAACACTAAGTCCGTGTGAGACTTGGCTAGTTGGAAGGACGACGCTTGAATTAGAATGTCGTCTAGATAAGGCGCCACTGCTATGCCCCGTGGCCTTAGAACCGCCAGAAGGGATCCTAGCACCTTCGTGAAGATTTGCGGCGCCGTGGCCAAGAAAGGCGAACCTGAGGAACTGGTGATGATCTTTGTGGATAGGAATGTGCAGATACGCATCCTTTAAGTCCACGGTGGTCATATATTGACCCTCCTGGATCAATGGTAAGATAGTCAGAATGGTCTCCATCTTGTAAAGATGGAACTCTTAGGAATTGGTTTAGGATCTTGAGATCCAGAATTGGTCTTTTTTGGGAACTATAAACAGATTGGAGTAGAACCCCTGCCCCTGTTCTGCTTTAGGAACTGGGCAGATCACTCCCATGGTAAAAAGGTCTTCTACACAGCGTAAGAACGCCTCTCTTTTTGTCGTGTTTACAGAAAATTGAGAAAGATGGAACCTCCCCCTTGGAGGGGAATCCTTGAAATCTAGAAGGTATCCCTGGGTTACAATTTCTACTGCCCAGGAATCCTGAACGTCTCTTGCCCAGGCCTGAGCAAAGAGAGAGAGTCTGCCCCCTACTAGATCCGGTCCCGGATCGGGGGCTACCCCTTCATGCTGACTTAGTGGCAGCAGCAGGCTTTTTGGCCTGTTTACCCTTGTTCCAAGCCTGATTAGGTCTCCAGGTTGGCTTGGATTGAGCAAAGTTCCCCTCTTGCTTTGCAGCAGGGGAAGAGGTAGAGGGACCACTCTTGAAATTTTTAAAGGAACGAAAATTATTTTGTTTGGTCCTTGTCTTATTTGACTTATCCTGAGGGAGGGTATGACCCTTCCCTCCAGTAATGTCTGAAATGATCTCTTTCAATGCAGGCCCGAATAGGGTCTTACCTTTGAAAGGGATGGACAAAAGCTTAGATTTAGATGACACATCAGCTGACCAGGACTTAAGCCATAACGCTCTACGCGCTAAAATGGCAAAACCTGAATTCGTAGCCGCTAATTTAGCAAGATGAAAAGCGGCGTCTGTAATAAAAGAATTAGCCAACTTAAAAGCCTTAATTCTGTCCAAAATACCATCTAGTGGGGTCTCCATCTGAAGAGCCTCTTCTAGAGCCTCAAACCAAAAGGCAGCTGCAGTGGTTACAGGAACAATGCATGCTATAGGTTGAAGAAAACCTTGATGAAATGTTTTTTTCTTTAGGAGACCCTCTAATTTTTTATCTATAGGTTCAATGAAAGCACAACTGTCTTCAATAGGTATAGTTGTACGCTTAGCCAGGGTAGAAATAGCTCCCTCCACCTTAGGTACCGTCTGCCATGAGTCCTTTATGGTGTCAGAAATGGGAGACATTTTCTTAAAAACAGGAGGGGGAGAGAACGGAATACCTGGTTTATCCCACTCCTTAGTAACAATGTCCGAAATCCTCTTAGGGACCGGAAACACATCAGTGTAAACAGGAACCTCTAAATATTTGTCCATTTTACACAATTTCTCTGGAACTACAATAGAGTCACAATCATCCAGAGTAGCTAAAACCTCCCTGAGCAATAAGCGGAGGTGCTGTAGCTTAAATTTAAATGCCGTCATATCTGAATCTGTCTGAGAGAACATCTTTCCTGAATCAGAAATCTCTCCCTCAGACAGCAAATCCCTCATCCCTACCTCAGAACATTGTGAGGGAATATCGGATAGGGCAACTAAAGCATCAGAAGGCAACCCAGGCAGCTTAGATAAAACCTCTGTGAGGGTAGTATTCATAACTGAAGCCATATCTTGCAAGGTGAAAGAATTAGACGCACTAGAAGTACTCGGCGTCGCTTGTGCGGGCGTTACTGGTTGTGACACTTGGGGAAAACTAGATGGCAAAACCTGATTTCCTTCTGTCTGAGAATCATCTAATGCCAAACGTCAAAATATGCCGTTTGCAATTTATAGACATATCAGTACAAGTGGGACACATTCTAAGAGGGGGTTCCACAATGGCTTCTAAACAAATTGAACAATGAGTTTCCTCAGTGTCAGACATGTTTAACAGACTAGTAATAAAGCAAGCAAGCTTGGAAAACACTTTATTTAATGAAAAAAACACAATTTGCAAAAACGGTACTGTGCCTTTAAGAGAAAAAAAAGGCATACACAAACTGCAAAACAGTTTAAAATTGCTTCAATTTTTTAGTGTACCCACTAAACTTTAGAAGGATTGCACCACAAGTTAATAAGCAATAAACCCCCAAATGAAAAAAACGGATTGAAATATGTCTAAAACCGGTTAAAACCCCTGTTAGCACCTTGCACAGCTCTGCTGTGGCCCCACCTGCACTTAGGAAGCGATAATATGGGGTTTAAAGATTCAATTAGTCCCTCAGAAGACTCTCAGGACAAGTTGCTTGCTGCTTGTAAATGTAGGCCCCGTCTGCTGGGGCCTACACAAAACTAACAAACCCTGCCTGAAAGCCATGTGGGTTATAAACAACCCCAAAGAACCCTCAAGCAAATGTCCCATAAAACAGAAAATGTTACTCCCAGACACAAAAACGTTTGTCCCAAATTCACATAACAAACTGAGTGCCCACAAAAAAATTAACCCTTTATGCAAGCTAGTAAAAACCTCTGATAACACTAGGATTACTGCTTACCCTTCCCCTAATGGGGACACTGTCAGCCTTTCTGAGTTAACACAGTCTCTGCAGAAAATATGACTGAACATACCTCATTGCTGTATAGCAAGAAACCGTTCCTGAAGTTTTCCTGTACTCCTCAGCTTCTGTGGAAACAGCAGTGGACCTTAGTTACAAATGCTAAGATCATCATCCTCCAGGCAGAAATCTTCATTTATGTCCTGCCTGAGAGTAAATAGTACAACACCGGTACCATTTAAAAATAACAAACACTTGATGGAAGATAAAATAAAACTAACAGTTTAACACCTTTTCTCTTTACTCTTCCTGCTTAGTGCCAGCAAAGGAGAATGACTGGGGGGTGGAGTTAAGGGGGGAGCTATATAGACAGCTCTGCTGTGGTGCTCTCTTTGCTACTTCCTGTCAGGAAAGACAATATCCCACAAGTTAGGATGAATCCGTGGACTCGGTACATCATGCAAAAGAAAATAGCCATGTGATCAGGGGGTTGTCAAAAGAGGCTTAGATACAAGGTAATCACAGAGGTAAAAAAAACTATGCTTACCTGATAAATTTCTTTCTACTTGACACGGTGAGTCCACGGATCATCATAATTACTACTGGGAATATCACTCCTGGTCAGCAGGAGGAGGCAAAGAGCACCACAGCAAAGCTTTTAAATACCAGTCCCCTTACCCACAACACCCAGTCATTCAACAAAAGGGAAATGAGAAAAGAAGTAATAAGCTACAGAGGTGCCTGAGGTTTATGGAAAAATAAACTGTCTGAAATACAGGGCGGGGCCGTGGACTCACCGTGTCAAGAAATAAATAAATTTATCAGGTAAGCATAAATTATGTTTTCTTTCTAATGACATGGTGAGTCCACGGATCATCATAATTACTATTGGGAATCAATACCCAAGCTAGAGAACACGGATGATAAGGGAGGGACAAGACAGTTAACCTAAACAGAAGGCACCACTGCTTGAAGAACCTTCCTCCCAAAAGAGGCCTCAGCTGAAGCAAAAGTAACAAATTTGTAAAATTTAGAAAAAGTGTGTAAAGAAGACCAAGTGGCAACCTTGCAAATCTGATCTACAGAAAGCACCATTTTTGAAAGCCCAAGTAGAAGAAAAAGCCCTTGTGGAATGAACCATGATTTTCTCAGGAGGCTGCTGACCAGCAGTCTCATATGCCAAGCGAATAACACTCCTCAACCAACAAGAAAGAGAAGTAGCCGTAGCTTTCTGACCTTTACGTTTTCCAGAAAAAACAACAAACAAAGAAGAAGACTGGCGAAAATCCTTAGTTGCCTGCAAATAATATTTCAAAGCATGAACTGCATCTAGATTGTGCAACAAACGTTCCGCATGAGAAGAAGGATTAGGACACAAAGAAGGAACAACAATTTCCTGATTAATATTCTTATCAGAAACAACCATGGGAAGAAAACCTAATGCAGTACGAAGAACTACCTTATCAGAATGAAAAATAAGAAAAGGTGACTCACATTGCAAAGCAGAAAGCTCAGAAACTCTTTGAGCCAAAGAGATAGCAACCAAAAACAAAACCTTCCAGGTTAACAACTTAATATCCAAAGAATGCATAGGCTCAAACGGAGCCTGTTGAAGAACTCTCAGAACTAAATTTAGACTCCAAGGAGGAGTCGCAAACTTAAACATAGGCAGAATTCTCACCAAGGCCTGACAAAAAGACTGAACATCTGGCACATCCGCCAGGCGTTTATGAAACAAAAAAGATAAAGCAGAAATTTGACCCTTCAGGGTACTAGCAGACAAACCTTTCTCCAGACCCTCCTTGAGAAAAGACAAAATTCTAGGAATCCTAACTCTACTCCAAGAGTAGCTGTTAGATTCACACCAATACAGATATTTATGCCATATCTTGTAATAAATCTTTCTAGTCAGTCTCAATAACTGACTCTGAAAAACCACGCTTAGAAAGAATCAAGTGTTCAATCTCCAAGCAGTCAGCTTCAGTGAAACGAGATTTGGATGAAGGAAAGGACCCTGAAGAAGAAGATCCTTTCTTAACAGAAGACTCCAAGGTGGAAACGATGACATCTCCACCAGATCTGGATACCAGATCCTGCGAGGCCACGCTGGTGCAATGAGAATTACCTACACCCTCTCCTGACGGATCCGAGCAATAACTCGAGGAAGAAGGGCAAACGGAGGAAACCTCCAAGGAACTGCTAAAGCATCTATTAGAACCACTTGAGGATCCCTTGACCTCGAACCGTACTTCGGGAGCTTAGTATTGTGACGAGATGCCATAAGATCCAACTCCGGTTGACCCCACTTGAGAATCAAACTGGAAAAAACCTTTGGATGACGTTCCCACTCCCCCGGATGAAAAGACTGCCTGCTCAGAAAATCTGCTTTCCAATTGTCCACCCCTGGAATGTGGATCGCAGACAGACAACAATTGTGGGCCTCCGCCCACTGAATAATCCTGGCTACCTCCATCGCCAAGGAACTCCGAGTCCCCCCCCTGATGATTGATGTAAGCCACGGATGTTATATTGTCCGACTAAAATCTGATAAACTGGGTTGAAGCCAATTGATGCCAGGATAGTAGAGTATTGAAAATTGCCCTTAATTATAAGACATTTATAGGAAGAAATGATTCTTCACGGGTCCACCGACCCTGAGCCTTCAGAGAACCGCAAACAGCTCCCCAACCCAGCAGACTGGCATCCGTGGTCACAATCACCCAGGAAGGCCTGCGAAAACAGGTTCCCTGGGAGAGACAATCCTGAGACAACCACCACGGAAGAGAATCTCTTGCAGCCTGATCTAGAACAATCTTCGGAGACAGGTCCGTATAATTCCCGTTCCACTGTCTCAGCATGCATAACTGCAGAGGTCTGAGATGAAAATGGGCAAACGGAATGATGTCCATGACCGAAACCATCAGACCAAACCTCCAAACACTGGGCCACGGACAGCCGAGGAGATGACTGAAGAGCCAGACATGAATCTAACATTTTTGACTTTCTTGCCGCTGTCAAAAAAAATCTTCATTTACAGAGAATCTAAAATAGTTCCCAAGAATACCACTCTTGTAGCCGGAATCAAGGAACTTTTTCCTAAAGACAACAACAACTCTGTGTGGGAGCTTGCTTGTTGAAAATATGGAGTCTGAACAAGAATATCGTCCAAGTAAGGAGCTACTGCAACTCCCTGCAGTCTGATAACTGCCAATAATGCCCCCAGGAACTTTGAAAATACCCTGGGAGCTGTTGTAATACCAAAGGGAAGAGCCACAAACTGAAAATGCTTGTCTAGAAAAGCAAATCTCAGAAACTTGTGATGATCCTTGTGAATGGGAATATGTAGATATACATCCTTCAGATCTACTGTAGTCATGAACTGACCCTCTTGGACCAGAGTTAAAATTGACCGAATAGTCTCCATCTTGAATGATGGAACCTTGAGAAATTTGTTTACCAATTTGAGATCTAAAATGGGTCTGAAAGTTCCCTCTTTTTTGGGAAAGATGAACAGATTGGAATAAAAGCCTAGTCCCTGCTCCTGAACAGGAATGATCACTCCCATATCGGAAAGATCCTAGACACAACTTAAAAATGCCTCTTTTTTTTTAACTGATTTACAGATAACCTTGAGAGATGAAACCTGCCCCTGGGAGGAAAAGTCTAACTCCAGCTTGTATCCCTGGGAAACAATATCTATTACCCAAGGATCTGGGACATCCCTTGCCCAGGCTTGAGCAAACAAAGACAGCCTGCCCTCCACGCGATCCATTCCCGGATCTGGGGCAGACCCTTCATGCTGACTGAGTCAGCGGCAGGCTTCTTAGATTGCTTCCCCTTGCTCCAGGACCGATTATGTCTCCAGGAAGGCCTGGATTGATCCTGCTTAGAGGAGGAAGACGACCTTTCTGCTTATTTCTCTTATCCTGAGGAAGAGAATGTCCCTTCCCACCAGTAATATCAGAGATAATTTCAGTCAAACTAGGCCCAAACAAAGTCTTCCCTTTGTAAGGAATTGATAAAAGCTTAGACTTAGATGATACATCCGCAGACCAGGACTTTAACCATAAAGCCCTGCGAGCCAAAACAGCAAAAACAGAAATCTTTTCTCCCAACTTGACAACGTGTAAAGAGGCTCCGCAATAAAAGAATTGGCTAATTTTAAAGCCTTAATTTTATCCTGAATTTCTTCCAGAGAAGTCTCCTGAAGAATAGAATCAGACAATGCATCAAACCAATAGGCAGCCGCACTGGCAAGCGTAGCAATACATGCAACAGGTTGCCACTGAAGACCCTGGTGAACATAAATCCTCTTAAGTAAAGCCTCCAACTTCTTATCCGTGGGATCCTTAAAAGCACCACTATCCTCAATAGGAATAGTGGTCCTCTTGGCCAAAGTGGAAATAACTCCCTCAACCTTAGGGACAGTCTGCCAAGATTCCTTAATAGAATCCGCAATAGGAAACATTTTCCTAAAAATAGGAGAAGGAGAAAAAGGAATTCCAGGCTTTCTCCCATTCCCGAGAAATAATCTCTGAAACCCTATCCGGTACAGGAAAAACTTCTGCCACAGAAGGAACATCAAAAAACTTATTAAGCTTACTAGGCTTCTTGGGAGTAACTATGACCACTGATACAGAATCATCCAAAGTAGCCAAAACCTCCCTGAGTAACAAACGGAGGTGTTCCAACTTAAATCTGAAAAAACCCACCTCAGAATCAGTCAAAGGAGACACACTATCAGAATCTGATATTTCACCCTCAGACGCTACTGAAAAATCTTCTTCCTCAGTCCTATGAGAAGAAACATTAGATAAAACTGCAACCGAGTCAAAAGTCCTTCTGCGTTTACCCTGTAACACAGGAAAAGCAGACAAAGCATCAGATATAGCAGAGGATATGCGAGTAGACAAATCCTGTAAAGAAAAACTGGCCTGAGACGACACGCACATGTGAGGAGTGAGACAGAGGAATGAGGAGAAAGCTGAGCTACAGCTTGAAAAGGAGGCTCCTGAACAACATTCTCCTTAGAAAATGAAGGCTCTGAATCAAAGAGTCTATCCCTGTACTGCATTGTCCTCTCTATACATGAGGAACAGAAAGGGATAGGAGGCTCCACATTAGTATCTAGGCATAAGTTACAAGTCACAGCTTACAAGTCTTCTTGGTCCATATTAGACACACACAGAAAAAAATAAACAATACATTTTTCAAAAACAAATATAAAACGTTACTGTCTCTTTAAATAACGATACTATCACTTGAAAACAAAATCACTGAGCTACAAGCACCTCTGCACGCTAAAAACACTGAGCTATAAGCCCCACTGAGATGCTAAATAACCCCCCTACCAGCCAGAGGATACAAAAGCGCACCAGAAGGCACACTTCGCAGATAAGATGTACCGGACCTCACACAGACGTTCTCCGAAAAACCTGCAGCACTGGAGTGAACACAGAAAGAAACAGCTCACAGCTGCACAAATTTACAAACACCCTGAGCAAAAGAGCGCGAACACTACGCACCATACCAAACTCCGCCCATCGTGGGCGTCATACAACTTCCGGCCATAACTTTTTCACTGACTTCAGTAAGCACCGTTTTACTTAGCTACTGGTGATGCTCCATTTATTACAGAGATCTAAAGCCATCTGTGTAAACTTAAGTAATCGAGCCGTTCACAAAGGCAGAATACAAATAAAAATGCCTAAAGCACCAAACATCACAAAAAGAAATAAGAGCCTAGCAGTCTCACAGTGCTCCACGCGCAAATATAAAAACAAACCTGAACACAGTCAGGAAAATTATCCAATAATACTGCATAGGAAAATAAATCCTGAACCCTCAGGAAAATTAACCCTCCAAGTGCCAAATTATTTTAAATAAAAAAAACAGCACTTACCTCAACAAAATATCCACCCAGCAGCAGGGCAGCTCACAAAGTTTGAAAGGGAAAAACTCCTTACATGGACCTGTGGAAGAGACAAAAAGACTGAGCAATCCTCTCAGACTTCACCAGCAAACAGGGGACGCTAAACTCCTATGGGAGGCGCAGAGGGGATTATACCCCCCAAGTTCCCAAAAGCCACCACTGCTCTACTGAAGAGACTGAAGTGGACTATGGCCAAATCCCTAAAGACAAAAAAAAACATAATTTATGCTTACCTGATAAATGTATTTCTCTTGTAGCGTGTTCAGTCCACGGGTCATCCATTACTTATGGGATATATTCTCCTTCCCAACAGGAAGTTGCAAGAGGATCACCCAAGCAGAGCTGCTATATAGCTCCTCCCCTCACATGTCATATCCAGTCATTCGACCGAAACAAGACGAGAAAGGAGAAACTATAAGGTGCAGTGGTGACTGGAGTTATAATTTTAAAATTTAGAACCTGCCTCAAAAAAAACAGGGCGGGCCGTGGACTGAACACACTACAAGAGAAATAAATTTATCAGGTAAGCATAAATTATGTTTTCTCTTGTTAAGTGTGTTCAGTCCACGGGTCATCCATTACTTATGGGATACCAATACCAAAGCTAAGTACACGGATGATGGGAGGGACAAGGCAGGAACATTAAACAGAAGGAACCACTGCCTGTAGAACCTCTCTCCCAAAACCAGCCTCCGAAGAAGAGAAAGTGTCAAATTTGTAAAATTTGGAAAAAGTATGAAGTGAAGACCAAGTTGCAGCCTTGCAAATCTGTTCAACAGAGGCCTCATTCTTAAAGGCCCAGGTGGAAGCCACAGCTCTAGTGGAATGAGCTGTAATTCTTTCAGGAGGCTGCTGTCCAGCAGTCTCATAGGCTAAACGTATTACGCTACGAAGCCAAAAAGAGAGAGAGGTAGCCGAAGCCTTTTGACCTCTCCTCTGTCCAGAGTAAACGACAAACAGAGAAGAAGTTTGTCTAAAATCTTTAGTTGCCTGTAAGTAGAACTTCAGAGCACGGACCACGTCTAGATTATGCAAAAGACGTTCCTTCTTTGAAGAAGGATTAGGACATAATGATGGAACAACAATCTCTTGATTGATATTCCTGTTAGAAACAACCTTAGGTAAAAACCCAGGTTTAGTACGCAGAACTACCTTATCTGAATGAAAGATCAGATAAGGAGAATCACAATGTAAGGCAGATAACTCAGAGACTCTTCGAGCCGAGGCAATAGCCATCAAAAACAAAACCTTCCAAGATAAAAGCTTAATATCAATGGAATGAAGGGGTTCAAACGGAACACCCTGAAGAACTTTAAGAACCAAGTTTAAGCTCCACGGAGGAGCAACAGCTTTAAACACAGGCTTAATTCTAGCCAAGGCCTGACAAAAGGCCTGGACGTCTGGATGCTCTGCCAGACGTTTGTGTAAAAGAATAGTCAGAGCTGAAATCTGTCCCTTTAGCGAACTAGCAGATAAACCCTTTTCTAAACCCTCTTGTAGAAAAGCTAATATCCTAGGAATCCTAACCTTACTCCATGAGTAACTCTTGGATTCGCACCAATATAAATATTTACGCCATATCTTACGGTAAATTTTTCTTGTCACAGGTTTCCGAGCCTGTATTAATGTATCAATAACCGAATCCGAAAACCCACGCTTTGATAGAATCAAGCGTTCAATTTCCAGGCAGTCAGCCTCAGAGAAATTAGGTTTGGATGGTTGAAAGGACCCTGAATTAGAAGGTCCTGCCTCAGAGGAAGAGACCATGGAGGACAGGACGACATGTCCACTAGGTCTGCATACCAGGTCCTGCGTGGCCACGCAGGCGCTATCAGAATTACGGATGCCCTCTCCTGTTTGATCCTGGCAATCAGCCGAGGTAGCAACGGAAATGGTGGAAACACATAAGCTATGTTGAAAACCCAAGGGGCTGCTAATGCATCTACCAGCACCGCTCCCGGGTCCCTGGACCTGGATCCGTAACAAGGAAGCTTCGCGTTCTGGCGAGATGCCATGAGATCCAGATCCGGTTTGCCCCAACGACGAATCAGTTGAGCAAATACCTCCGGGTGAAGTTCCCACTCTCCCGGATGAAAAGTCTGGCGACTTAGGAAATCCGCCTCCCAGTTCTCTACGCCTGGGATGTGAATCGCTGACAGGTGGCAAGAGTGAGACTCTGCCCAGCGAATTATCTTCGAGACTTCCAACATCGCTAGGGAACTCCTGGTTCCCCCTTGATGATTGATGTAAGCCACAGTCGTGATATTGTCCGACTGAAATCTGATGAACCTCAGCTTTGCTAACTGAGGCCAAGCCAGAAGAGCATTGAATATTGCTCTTAATTCTAGAATGTTTATTGGGAGGAGTTTCTCCTCCTGAGTCCACGATCCCTGAGCCTTCAGGGAATTCCAGACTGCTCCCCAGCCTAGAAGGCTGGCATCAGTTGTTACAATCGTCCAATCTGGCCTGCGAAAGGTCATTCCTTTGGACAGATGAACCGGTGACAACCACCAGAGAAGCGAATCTCTGGTCTCCTGGTCCAGATTTAGCAAAGGGGACAGATCTGAGTAATCCCCGTTCCATTGACTGAGCATGCATAGTTGCAGCGGTCTGAGATGCAGGCGCGCAAATGGCACTATGTCCATTGCCGCTACCATTAAGCCGATTACCTCCATGCACTGAGCTACCGATGGGCTTGGAATGGAATGAAGGACACGGCAAGCATTGAGAGTCTTTGATAACCTGGACTCCGTCAGGTAAATCTTCATCTCTACAGAATCTATAAGAGTCCCTAGAAAAGGAACCCGTGTGAGTGGTAACAGAGAACTCTTTTCCACGTTCACTTTTCACCCATGCGACCTCAGAAATGCTAGAACTATCTCTGTATGAGACTTTGCATTCTGAAAACTTGACGCTTGTATCAGAATGTCGTCTAGGTACGGAGCCACCGCTATGCCTCGTGCTCTTAGTACCGCCAGAAGTGAGCCCAGAACCTTCGTAAAAATTCTCGGGGCCGTGGCTAACCCGAAGGGAAGAGCCACAAACTGGTAATGCCTGTCTAGAAAGGCAAACCTCAGGTACCAATAATGATCTTTGTGAATCGGTATATGAAGGTAAGCATTCTTTAAGTCCACCGTGGTCATATATTGACCCTCTTGGATCATGGGTAGGATGGTTCGAATGGTTTCCATCTTGAACGATGGTACCCTTAGGAATTTGTTCAAGATCTTTAAGTCCAAGATTGGTCTGAAGGTTCCCTCTTTTTTGGGAACCACAAATAGATTTGAGTAAAATCCTTGTCCCTGTTCCGATCGCGGAACTGAGTGGATCACCCCCATGATTAAGAGGTCTTGTACACATTGTAGAAATGCCTCTCTCTTTACTAGGTTTGTCGATAACCTTGAAAGATGGAACCTCCCTTGTGGAGGAGAGGTTTTGAAATCCAGAAGGTATCCCTGAGATATAATCTTTAACGTCCAGGGATCCTGCACATCTCTTGCCCAAGCCTGGGCAAAGAGAGAAAGTCTGCCCCCCACTAAATCCGTCTCTGGATAGGGGGCCCTGACTTCATGCTGTCTTAGGGGCGGGAGTAGGCTTTCTGGCCTGCTTGCCCTTGTTCCACGACTGGTTGCCTTTCCAACCTTGTCTGTAACGAGCAGTAGTTCCTTCCTGTTTTGGAGCGGAGGAAGTCGATGCTGCTCCTGCCTTGAAGTTACGAAAGGCACGAAAATTAGACTGTTTGGCCTTTGGTTTGGCCCTGTCCTGAGGAAGGGCGTGGCCCTTACCTCCCGTAATGTCAGCAATAATTTCCTTCAAGCCGGGCCCGAATAAGGTCTGCCCTTTGAAAGGAATGTTAAGTAGTTTAGACTTGGAAGTTACATCCGCTGACCAGGATTTAAGCCAGAGCGCTCTGCGCGCCTGTATGGCGAATCCGGAATTTTTAGCCGTAAGTTTGGTTAGATGTACTACGCATTAGCTTGCTTAAGGGTTCTAACTTTGCTCAAGGCCTCATCCAACGGCTCTGTGCGAATTGCCTCTTCCAGAGACTCAAACCAGAATGCCGCTGCAGCCGTGACAGGCGCAATGCATGCAAGAGGCTGCAATATAAAACCCTGTTGAACAAACATTTTCTTAAGATAACCCTCTAATTTTTTATCCATTGGATCTGAGAAAGCACAGCTATCCTCCACCGGGATAGTGGTACGCTTGGCTAACGTAGAAACTGCTCCCTCCACCTTAAGGACCATCTGCATAAGTCTCGTGTGGTGGTGTCTATAGGGAACATTTTTCTAAATATCGGGGGAGGGGAAAAAGGCACACCGGGTCTATCCCACTCCTTACTGATAATTTCTGTAAGTCTTTTTGGTATAGGAAAAACGTCAGTACACACCGGTACCGCATAGTATCTATCCAACCTACACAATTTCTCTGGAATTGCCACCGTGTCGCAATCATTCAGAGCCGCTAATACCTCCCCTAGTAACACACGGAGGTTCTCAAGCTTAAATTTAAAATTTGAAATTTCTGAATCCGGTCTCCCCGAATCAGAACCGTCACCGACAGAATGAAGATCACCGTCCTCATGTTCTGCAAGTTGTGACGCAGTATCAGACATGGCTCTCGTGTCATCAGCGCGCTCTGTCCTTAACCCAGAGCTATCGCGTTTGCCCCTTAATTCGGGCATATTATATAATACTTCTTTCATAACATTAGCCATATCATGTAAAGTGATTTATAAGGGCCTAGATGTACTAGGTGTCTCAATCCTACGCATCTCCCGAGCGGGAGACGCAGGTACTGACACGTGAGGAGAGTTAGGCGGCATAACTTCCCCCTCGTTGTCTGGTGATAGCTTCTTTATCGGTACAGATTGACTTTTATTCAAAGCAATATCAATACAATTGTTACACATCGTTCTATTGGGCTCCACATTGGCTTTTGAACATGATGAACAAACAGTTTCCTCTGAATCAGACATGTTTAAAACAGACTTAGCAATGAAACTAACAAGCTTGGAAATCACTTTCAATAAGTTTTACAAGCAATATAAAAAACGCTGCAGCGCTTCAAAAATACAGATATAATTAAACAATTCTTAACAAGAAGTGTACTATTAGCAGAGGATTGCACCCATTAGCAAAAGGATGATTAACCCCTCGATACCCAAAACGGATAAAACAGATATCAATTAAGATTTAACGCTTTTAATCACAGTCAGCACACTGTCACAGATCTGCTGTGACTGATTACCTCCCTCACAAATGAAATTTGCAGACCCCTGAGCTCTCTAGAGACGTCCTGGATCAAGGAGGAAGAAGCAGAAAGACTGGGCAATAATTTTAACTGCGCAACAAGGCGCTAAAACAAGGGCCCTCCCACTCCAATCACAACAGTGGGAGCCCTGATATAATGGTTTCCATGTGGAAAAAATCATGCCCAAAGCGATTTATCACCAAAGTACCTCACAAAAAACGAATAACATGCCAGTAAACGTTTTATTAAAAAACAACATTTCTCAATGTCATGCAAAGCTATCACTAAGCCTGCTACCAGTCGCTACCACTGCAGAGAAGGCTTAAGTATTATTTCAGTGTTAACAGTATTTTCTCAGTCAAATTCTAGTCCCTAGAATATAACTCGACTGCGCATACATTTATCAGCCTGATACCAGTTGCTACTACTGCATTTAAGGCTGTACTTACATCATACGGTAACAGCAGTATTTTCTTAGTCAATTCCATTCCCAGAAAATAAAGTACCGCACATACCTCATTTGCGGAGGACCCCGCATGCTATTCCCAGTCTGAAGTTACCCCACTCCTCAGAATGTCGAGAACAGCCAGTGGATCTTAGTTACGCCTGCTAAGATCATAGATAAAAAACGCAGGCAGTTTCTTCTTCCAAATACTGCCTGAGATAGAAAAACAGCACACTCCGGTGCCATTTAAAATAACAAACTTTTGATTGAAGAATAGTTAAGTAAAAACTCCAGCTCCTCTCGCGACCTCCTTCTTTGTTGAGGGTTGCAAGAGAATGACTGGGTATGACATGTGAGGGGAGGAGCTATATAGCAGCTCTGCTTGGGTGATCCTCTTGCAACTTCCTGTTGGGAAGGAGAATATATCCCATAAGTAATGGATGACCCGTGGACTGAACACACTTAACAAGAGAAAGCAAACTTGCTCTGCTTCAAAAAAATAAACTCTTGATTGAAGAATCAGACATCAAACGTTACCCCTTCCTTGTAACTGACACAAGCAAAGAGAATGACTGGGGGTTGTGGGTAAGGGGAGTGGTATTTAACAGCTTTGCTGTGGTTCTCTTTGCCTCCTCCTGCTGACCAGGAGTGATATTCCCAATAGTAATTATGATGATCCGTGGACTCACTGTGTCATTAGAAAGAAAGTATATTACTATAACAATGTTGGCTGTGCAAAACTGGGGAATGGGTATTAAAGGGATTATTTATCTTTTTAAAAAAACATAATTTATGTAAGAACTTACCTGATAAATTCATTTATTTCATATTAGCAAGAGTCCATGAGCTAGTGACGTATGGGATATACATTCCTACCAGGAGGGGCAAAGTTTCCCAAACCTTAAAATGCCTATAAATACACCCCTCACCACACCCACAATTCAGTTTAACGAATAGCCAAGAAGTGGGGTGATAAGAAAAAAGTGCGAAAGCATATAAAATAAGGAATTGGAATAATTGTGCTTTATACAAAAAAATCATAACCACCACAAAAAAGGGCGGGCCTCATGGACTCTTGCTAATATGAAAGAAATGAATTTATCAGGTAAGTTCTTACATAAATTATGTTTTCTTTCATGTAATTAGCAAGAGTCCATGAGCTAGTGACGTATGGGATAATGACTACCCAAGATGTGGATCTTTCCACGCAAGAGTCACTAGAGAGGGAGGGATAAAATAAAGACAGCCAATTCCTGCTGAAAATAATCCACACCCAAAATAAAGTTTAATGAAAAACATAAACAGAAGATTCAAACTGAAACCGCTGCCTGAAGTACTTTTCTACCAAAAACTGCTTCAGAAGAAGAAAATACATCAAAATGGTAGAATTTAGTAAAAGTATGCAAAGAGGACCAAGTTGCTGCTTTGCAAATCTGATCAACCGAAGCTTCATTCCTAAACGCCCAGGAAGTAGAAACTGACCTAGTAGAATGAGCTGTAATCCTTTGAGGCTGAGTTTTACCCGACTCGACATAGGCATGATGAATTAAAGATTTCAACCAAGATGCCAAAGAAATGGCAGAAGCTTTCTGGCCTTTTCTAGAACCGGAAAAGATAACAAATAGACTAGAAGTCTTTCGGAAAGACTTAGTAGCTTCAACATAATATTTCAAAGCTCTAACAACATCCAAAGAATGCAACGATTTCTCCTTAGAATTCTTAGGATTAGGACATAATGAAGGAACCACAATTTCTCTACTAATGTTGTTGGAATTCACAACTTTAGGTAAAAATTCAAAAGAAGTTTGCAACACCGCCTTATCCTGATGAAAAATCAGAAAAGGAGACTCACAAGAAAGAGCAGATAATTCAGAGACTCTTCTGGCAGAAGAGATCGCCAAAAGGAACAAAACTTTCAAAGAAAGTAATTTAATGTCCAATGAATGCATAGGTTCAAACGGAGGAGCTTGAAGAGCCCCCAGAACCAAATTCAAACTCCAAGGAGGAGAAATTGACTTAATGACAGGTTTTATACGAACCAAAGCTTGTACAAAACAATGAATATCAGGAAGATTAGCAATCTTTCTGTGAAAAAGAACAGAAAGAGCAGAGATTTGTCCTTTCAAAGAACTTGCGGATAAACCTTTATCTAAACCATCCTGAAGAAACTGTAAAATTCTCGGAATTCGAAAAGAATGCCAAGAAAAATGATGAGAAAGACACCAAGAAATATAAGTCTTCCAGACTCTATAATATATCTCTCTGGATACAGATTTACGAGCCTGTAACATAGTAGTAATCACAGAGTCAGAGAAACCTCTTTGACCAAGAATCAAGCGTTCAATCTCCATACCTTTAAATTTAAGGATTTGAGATCCTGATGGAAAAAAGGACCTTGCGACAGAAGGTCTGGTCTTAGCGGAAGAGTCCACGGATGGCAAGAGGCCATCCGGACAAGATCCGCATACCAAAACCTGTGAGGCCATGCCGGAGCTATCAGCAGAACAAACGAGCATTCCTTCAGAATCTTGGAGATTACTCTTGGAAGAAGAACTAGAGGCGGAAAGATATAGGCAGGATGATACTTCCAAGGAAGTGATAATGCATCCACTGCTTCCGCCTGAGGATCCCGGGATCTGGACAGATACCTGGGAAGTTTCTTGTTTAGATGAGACGCCATCAGATCTATTTCTGGAAGCTCCCACATTTGAACAATCTGAAGAAATACCTCTGGGTGAAGAGACTAATCGCCCGGATGCAACGTTTGGCGACTGAGATAATCCGCTTCCGAATTGTCTATACCTGGGATATGAACCGCAGAGATTAGACAGGAGCTGGATTCCGCCCAAACCAGAATTCGAGATACTTCTTTTATAGCCAGAGGACTGTGAGTCCCTCCTTGATGATTGATGTATGCCACAGTTGTGACATTGTCTGTCTGAAAACAAATGAACGATTCTCTCTTCAGAAGAGGCCAAGACTGAAGAGCTCTGAAAATTGCACGGAGTTCCAAAATATTGATCGGTAATCTCACCTCCTGAGATTCCCAAACTCCTTGTGCCGTCAGAGATCCCCACACAGCTCCCCAACCTGTGAGACTTGCATCTGTTGAAATTACAGTCCAGGTCGGAAGCACAAAAACATAATTTATGTAAGAACTTACCTGATAAATACATTTCTTTCATATTAGCAAGAGTCCATGAGCTAGTGACGTATGGGATATACATTCCTACCAGGAGGGGCAAAGTTTCCCAAACCTCAAAATGCCTATAAATACACCCCTCACCACACCCACAATTCAGTTTAACGAATAGCCAAGAAGTGGGGTGATAAAAAACTGCGAAAGCATATAAAATAAGGAATTGGAATAATTGTGCTTTATACAAAATCATAACCACCACAAAAAAGGGCGGGCCTCATGGACTCTTGCTAATATGAAAGAAATGAATTTATCAGGTAAGTTCTTACATAAATTATGTTTTCTTTCATGTAATTAGCAAGAGTCCATGAGCTAGTGACGTATGGGATAATGACTACCCAAGATGTGGATCTTTCCACACAAGAGTCACTAGAGAGGGAGGGACAAAATAAAGACAGCCAATTCCTGCTGAAAATAATCCACACTCAAAATAAAGTTTAATGAAAAACATAAGCAGAAGATTCAAACTGAAACCGCTGCCTGAAGTACTTTTCTACCAAAAACTGCTTAAGAAGAAGAAAATACATCAAAATGGTAGAATTTAGTAAAAGTATGCAAAGAGGACCAAGTTGCTGCTTTGCAAATCTGATCAACCGAAGCTTCATTCCTAAACGCCCAGGAGGTAGAAACTGACCTAGTAGAATGAGCTGTAATTTTCTGAGGCGGAGTTTTACCCGACTCAACATAGGCAAGATGAATTAAAGATTTCAACCAAGATGCCAAAAGAAATTGCAGAAGCTTTCTGGCCTTTTCTAGAACCGGAAAAGATAACAAATAGACTAGAAGTCTTTCGGAAAGATTTAGTAGCTTCAACATAATATTTCAAAGCTCTAACAACATCCAAAGAATGCAACGATTTCTCCTTAGAATTCTTAGGATTAGGACATAATGAAGGAACCACAATTTCTCTACTAATGTTGTTGGAATTCACAACTTTAGGTAAAAATTCAAAAGAAGTTCGCAACACCGCCTTATCCTGATGAAAAATCAGAAAAGGAGACTCACAAGAAAGAGCAGATAATTCAGAAACTCTTCTGGCAGAAGAGATGGCCAAAAGGAACAAAACTTTCCAAGAAAGTAATTTAATGTCCAATGAATGCATAGGTTCAAATGGAGGAGCTTGAAGCGCCCCCAGAACCAAATTCAAACTCCAAGGAGGAGAAATTGACTTAATGACAGGCTTTATACGAACCAAAGCTTGTACAAAACAATGAATATCAGGAAGAATAGCAATCTTTCTGTGAAAAAGAACAGAAAGAGCAGAGATTTGTCCTTTCAAGGAACTTGCAGACAAACCCTTATCGAAACCATCCTGAAGAAACTGTAATACTCTCGGTATTCTAAAAGAATGCCAAGAAAAATGATGAGAAAGACACCAAGAAATATAAGTCTTCCAGACTCTATAATATATCTCTCTAGATACAGATTTACGAGCCTGTAACATAGTATTAATCACAGAGTCAGAGAAACCTCTGTGACCAAGAATCAAGCGTTCAATCTCCATACCTTTAAATTTAAGGATTTCAGATCCTGATGGAAAAAAGGACCTTGAGACAGAAGGTCTGGTCTTAACGGAAGAGTCCACGGTTGGCAAGAGGCCATCCGGACAAGATCCGCATACCAAAACCTGTGAGGCCATGCTGGAGCTACCAGCAGAACAAACGAGCATTCCTTCAGAATCTTGGAGATTACTCTTGGAAGAAGAACTAGAGGCGGAAAGATATAGGCAGGATGATACTTCCAAGGAAGTGATAATGCATCCACTGCCTCCGCCTGAGGATCCCGGGATCTGGACACATACCTGGGAAGATTCTTGTTTAGATGAGACGCCATCAGATCTATTTCTGGAAGTTCCCACATTTGAACAATCTGAAGAAATATCTCTGGGTGAAGAGACCATTCGCCCGGATGCAACGTTTGGCGACTGAGATAATCCGCTTCCCAATTGTCTATACCTGGGATATGAACCGCAGAGATTAGACAGGAGCTGGATTCCGCCCAAACCAAAATTCGAGATACTTCTTTCATAGCTAGAGGACTGTGAGTCCCTCCTTGATGATTGATGTATGCCACAGTTGTGACATTGTCTGTCTGAAAACAAATGAACGATTCTCTCTTCAGAAGAGGCCAAAACTGAAGGGCTCTGAAAATTGCACGGAGTTCCAAAATATTGATCGGTAATCTCACCTCCTGAGATTCCCAAACTCCTTGTGCCGTCAGAGATCCCCACACAGCTCCCCAACCTGTGAGACTTGCATCTGTTGAAATTACAGTCCAGGTCGGAAGCACAAAAGAAGCCCCCTGAATTAAACGATGGTGATCTGTCCACCACGTTAGAGAGTGTCGAACAATCGGTTTTAAAGATATAAATTGAGATATCTTTGTGTAATCCTTGCACCATTGATTCAACATACAGAGCTGAAGAGGTCGCATGTGAAAACGAGCAAAGGGGATCGCGTCCGATGCAGCAGTCATAAGACCTAGAATTTCCATGCATAAGGCTACCGAAGGGAATGATTGTGACTGAAGGTTTCGACAAGCTGTAATTAATTTTAGACGTCTCTTGTCTGTTAAAGACAGAGTCATGGACACTGAATCCATCTGGAAACCCAGAAAGGTTACCCTTGTCTGAGGAATCAATGAACTTTTTGGTAAATTGATCCTCCAACCATGATCTTGAAGAAACAACACAAGTCGATTCGTATGAGATTCTGCTAAATGTAAAGACTGAGCAAGTACCAAGATATCGTCCAAATAAGGAAATACCACAATACCCTGTTCTCTGATTACAGACAGAAGGGCACCAAGAACCTTTGTAAAAATTCTTGGAGCTGTAGCTAGGCCAAACGGCAGAGCCACAAACTGGTAATGCTTGTCCAGAAAAGAGAATCTCAGGAACTGATAATGATCTGGATGAATCGGAATATGCAGATATGCATCCTGTAAATCTATTGTGGACATATAATTCCCTTGCTGAACAAAAGGCAAGATAGTCCTTACAGTTACCATCTTGAACGTTGGTATCCTTACATAACGATTCAATATTTTTAGATCCAGAACTGGTCTGAAGGAATTCTCCTTCTTTGGTACAATGAAGAGATTTGAATAAAACCCCATCCCCTGTTCCGGAACTGGAACTGGCATAATTACTCCAGTCAACTCTAGATCTGAAACACAATTCAGAAATGCTTGAGCTTTTACTGGATTTACTGGGACACGGGAAAGAAAAAATCTCTTTGCAGGAGGTCTCATCTTGAAACCAATTCTGTACCCTTCTGAAACAATGTTCTGAATCCAAAGATTGTGAACAGAATTGATCCAAATTTCCTTGAAAAAACGTAACCTGCCCCCTACCAGCTGAGCTGGAATGAGGGCCGCACCTTCATGTGGACTTAGAAGCAGGCTTTGCCTTTCTAGCTGGCTTGGATTTATTCCAGACTGGAGATGGTTTCCAAACTGAAACTGCTCCTGAGGATGAAGGATCAGGCTTTTGTTCTTTGTTGAAACGAAAGGAACGAAAACGATTATTAGCCCTGTTTTTACCTTTAGATTTTTTATCCTGTGGTAAAAAAGTTCCTTTCCCACCAGTAACAGTTGAAATAATAGAATCCAACTGAGAACCAAATAATTTGTTACCCTGGAAAGAAATAGAAAGTAGAGTTGATTTAGAAGCCATATCAGCATTCCAAGTTTTAAGCCATAAAGCTCTTCTAGCTAAAATAGCTAGAGACATAAACCTGACATCAACTCTGCTAATATCAAAAATGGCATCACAGATAAAATTATTAGCATGCTGAAGAAGAATAATAATATCATGAGAATCATGATGTGTTACTTGTTGCGCTAAAGTTTCCAACCAAAAAGTTGAAGCTGCAGCAACATCAGCCAAAGATATAGCAGGTCTAAGAAGATTACCTGAACACAGATAAGCTTTTCTTAGAAAGGATTCAATTTTCCTATCTAAAGGATCCTTAAACGAAGTACCATCTGACGTAGGAATAGTAGTACGTTTAGCAAGGGTAGAAATAGCCCCATCAACTTTAGGGATTTTGTCCCAAAATTCTAATCTGTCAGACGGCACAGGATATAATTGCTTAAAACGTTTAGAAGGAGTAAATGAATTACCCAATTTATCCCATTCTTTGGAAATTACTGCAGAATAGCATTAGGAACAGGAAAAACTTCTGGAATAACCACAGGAGCTTTAAATACCTTATCCAAACGTTTAGAATTAGTATCAAGAGGACCAGAATCCTCTATTTCTAAAGCAATTAGTACTTCTTTAAGTAAAGAACGAATAAATTCCATTTTAAATAAATATGAAGATTTATCAGCATCAACCTCTGAGACAGAATCCTCTGAACCAGAAGAGTCATCAGAATCAGAATGATGATGTTCATTTAAAAATTCATCTGTAGGGAGAGTTTTAAAAGATTTTTTACGTTTACTAGAAGGAGAAATAACAGACATAGCCTTCTTTATGGATTCAGAAACAAAATCTCTTATGTTATCAGGAACATTCTGCACCTTAGATGTTGAAGGAACTGCAACAGGCAATGGTACTTTACTAAAGGAAATATTATCTGCATTAACAAGTTTGTCATGACAATCAATACAAACAACAGCCGGAGGAATAGCTACCAAAAATTTACAGCAGATACACTTAGCTTTGGTAGATCCAGCACTAGACAGCGATTTTCCTGTAGTATCTTCTGACTCAGATGCAACGTGAGACATCTTGCAATATGTAAGAGAAAAAACAACATATAAAGCAAAATTGAACAAATTCCTTAAATGACAGTTTCAGGAATGGGAAAGAATGCCAAGAACAAGCTTCTAGCAACCAGAAGCAATAAAAAATGAGACTTAAATAATGTGGAGAAAAAAGCGACGCCCATATTTTTTAGCGCCAAATCAGACGCCCACATTATTTGGCGCCTAAATGCTTTTGGCGCCAAAATGACGCCACATCCGGAACGCCGACATCTTTGGCGCAAAATAACGTCAAAAAAAATGACGCAACTTCCGGCGACACGTATGACGCCGGAAACGGAAAAGAATTTTTGCGCCAAAAAGTCCGCGCCAAGAATGACGCAATAAAATGAAGCATTTTCAGCCCCCGCGAGCCTAACAGCCCACAGGGAAAAAAGTGTCAAATTTTTAAAGGTAAGAAAAAAATGATTAATTCAAATGCATTATCCCAAATATGAAACTGACTGTCTGAAAAATAAGGAAAGTTGAACATTCTGAGTCAAGGCAAATAAATGTTTGAATACATATATTTAGAACTTTATAAACAAAGTGCCCAACCATAGCTTAGAGTGTCACAGAAAATAAGATTTACTTACCCCAGGACACTCATCTACATGTTTGTAGAAAGCCAAACCAGTACTGAAACGAGAATCAGCAGAGGTAATGGTATATATAAGAGTATATCGTCGATCTGAAAAGGGAGGTAAGAGATGAATCTCTACGACCGATAACAGAGAACCTATGAAATAGACCCCGTAGAAGGAGATCACTGCATTCAAATAGGCAATACTCTCTTCACATCCCTCTGACATTCACTGCACGCTGAGAGGAAAACCGGGCTCCAACTTGCTGCGGAGCGCATATCAACGTAGAATCTAGCACAAACTTACTTCACCACCTCCATCGGAGGCAAAGTTTGTAAAACTGAATTGTGGGTGTGGTGAGGGGTGTATTTATAGGCATTTTGAGGTTTGGGAAACTTTGCCCCTCCTGGTAGGAATGTATATCCCATACGTCACTAGCTCATGGACTCTTGCTAATTACATGAAAGAAAGAAGCCCCCTGAATTAAACGATGGTGATCTGTCCACCACGTTAGAGAGTGTCGTACAATCGGTTTTAAAGATATTAATTGAGATATCTTCGTGCAATCCTTGCACCATTGATTCAGCATACAGAGCTGAAGAGGTCGCATGTGAAAACGAGCAAAGGAAATCGCGTCCGATGCAGCAGTCATAAGACCTAGAATTTCCATGCATAAGGCTACCGAAGGGAATGATTGTGACTGAAGGTTTCGACAAGCTGAAATCAATTTTAGACGTCTCTTGTCTGTCAAAGACAGAGTCATGGACACTGAATCTATCTGGAAACCCAGAAAGGTTACCCTTGTCTGAGGAATCAATGAACTTTTTAGTGAATTGATCCTCCAACCATGATCTTGAAGAAACAACACAAGTCGATTCGTATGAAATTCTGCTAAATGTAAAGACTGAGCAAGTACCAAGATATCGTCCAAATAAGGAAATACCACAATACCCTGTTCTCTGATTACAGACAGAAGGGCACCGAGAACCTTTGTAAAAATTCTTGGAGCTGTAGCTAGGCCAAACGGCAGAGCCACAAACTGGTAATGCTTGTCCAGAAAAGAGAATCTCAGGAACTGATAATGATCTGGATGAATCGGAATATGCAGATATGCATCCTGTAAATCTATTGTGGACATATAATGCCCTTGCTGAACAAAAGGCAAGATAGTCCTTACAGTTACCATTTTGAACGTTGGTATCCTTACATAACGATTCAATATTTTTAGATCCAGAACTGGTCTGAAGGAATTCTCCTTCTTTGGTACAATGAAAACCCCATCCCCTGTTCCAGAACTGGAACTGGCATAATTACTCCAGCCAACTCTAGATCTGAAACACAATTCAGAAATGCTTGAGCTTTCACTGGATTTACTGGGACACGGGAAAGAAAAAATCTCTTTGCAGGAGGTCTCATCTTGAAACCAATTATGTACCCTTCTGAAACAATGTTCTGAATCCAAAGATTTTGAACAGAATTGATCCAAATTTCTTTGAAAAAACGTAACCTGCCCCTACCAGCTGAGCTGGAATGAGGGCCACACCTTCATGTGGACTTAGAAGCTGGCTTTGCTTTTCTAGAAGGCTTGGATTTATTCCAGACTGGAGATGGTTTCCAAACTGAAACTGCTCCTGAGGATGAAGGATCAGGCTTTTGTTCTTTGTTGAAACGAAAGGAACGAAAACGATTATTAGCCCTGTTTTTACCCTTAGATTTTTTATCCTGTGGTAAAAAAGTTCCTTTCCCACCAGTAACAGTTGAGATAATAGAATCCAACTGAGAACCAAATAATTTGTTACCCTGGAAAGAAATGGAAAGTAGAGTTGATTTAGAAGCCATATCAGCATTCCAAGTTTTAAGCCATAAAGCTCTTCTAGCTAAAATAGCTAGAGACATAAACCTGACATCAACTCTGATAATATCAAAAATGGCATCACAGATAAAATGATTAGCATGTTGAAGAAGAATAATAATATTATGAGAATCATGATCTGTTACTTGTTGCGCTAAAGTTTCCAACCAAAAAGTTGAAGCTGCAGCAACATCAGCCAATGATATAGCAGGTCTAAGAAGATTACCTGAACACAGATAAGCTTTTCTTAGAAAGGATTCAATTTTCCTATCTAAAGGATCCTTAAACGAAGTACCATCTGACGTAGGAATAGTAGTATGTTTAGCAAGGGTAGAAATAGCCCCATCAACTCTAGGGATTTTGTCCCAAAATTCTAATCTGTCAGACGGCACAGGATATAATTGCTTAAAACGTTTAGAAGGAGTAAATGAATTACCCAATTTATCCCATTCTCTGGAAATTACTTCAGAAATAGCACTAGGAACAGGAAAAACTTCTGGAATAACCACAGGAGATTTAAAGACCTTATCTAAACGTTTAGAATTAGTATCAAGAGGACCAGAATCCTCAATTTCTAAAGCAATTAGTACTTCTTTAAGTAAAGAACGAATAAATTCCATTTTAAATAAATATGAAGATTTATCAGCATCAATCTCTGAAACAGAATCCTCTGAACCAGAAGAGTCATCAGAATCAGAATGATGATGTTCATTTAAAAATTCATCTGTATAAAGAGAAGTTTTAAAAGATTTTTTATGTTTAATAGAAGGAGGAATAACAGACATAGCCTTCTTGATGGATTCAGAAACAAAATCTCTTATGTTATCAGGAACATTCTGAACATTAGATGTTGATGGAACTGCAACAGGTAATGGTACATTACTAAAGGAAATATTATCTGCATTAACAAGTTTGTCATGACAATTAATACAAACAACAGCTGGAGGAATAGCTACCAAAAGTTTACAGCAGATACACTTAGCTTTGGTAGTTCCAGCACCAGACAGCGATTTTCCTGAAGTATCTTCTGACTCAGATGCAACGTGAGACATCTTGCAATATGTAAGAGAAAAAACAACATATAAAGCAAAATTGATCAAATTCCTTAAATGACAGTTTCAGAAATGGGAAAAAATGCCAATGAACAAGCTTCTAGCAACCAGAAGCAAAGAAAAAATGAGACTTAAATAATGTGGAGACAAAAGCGACGCCCATATTTTTTAGCGCCAAATAAGACGCCCACATTATTTGGCGCCTAAATGCTTTTTGGCGCCAAAAATGATGCCACATCCGGAACGCCGACATCTTTGGCGCAAAAGAACGTCAAAAATGACGCAACTTCCGGCGACACGTATGACGCCGGAAACAGAAAAGATTTTTTGCGCCAAAAAAAGTCTGCGCCAAGAATGACGCAATAAATGAGCCCCCGCGAGCCTAACAGCCCACAGGGAAAAAAAGTCAAATTTTTAAGGTAAGAAAAATAATTGATTCAAGTGCATTATCCCAAATATGAAACTGACTGTCTGAAAATAAGGAATGTTGAACATCCTGAGTCAAGGCAAATAAATGTTTGAATACATATATTTAGAACTTTATAAACAAAGTGCCCAACCATAGCTTAGAGTGTCACAGAAAATAAGACTTACTTACCCCAGGACACTCATCTACATGTTTGTAGAAAGCCAAACCAGTACTGAAACGAGAATCAGCAGAGGTAATGGTATATAAATAAGAGTATATCGTCGATCTGAAAAGGGAGGTAAGAGATGAATCTCTACGACCGATAACAGAGAACCTATGAAATAGACCCCGTAGAAGGAGATCACTGCATTCAAAATAGGCAATACTCTCCTCACATCCCTCTGACATTCACTGCACGCTGAGAGGAAAACCGGGCTCCAACCTGCTGCGGAGCGCATATCTGCTACACACTCATATCTTTCTAAAAAAAATATCAAGCTTTGATTTCAAGGGTAATTTAGTCTCTACTAAACACATTAAAGGGACACTGAACCCAAACTATATATCAGCAATTAAGAGTAGACCGCAAAAGAAATGTTTCAAATTACTTAACACTGTTATTCTGTTAGCACAGTTCAGAGATACGCCTCTTGATAAGCCTACTACCATGTATTATGTTCTGTGCTGTGGCCATTTAGGGACAGATGTAAATGAGCTTGTGCTCTGAGCTAAACAATCATTGTGAGAAAGTGCACTGAAAACCTGAATCCCCTTTTGTGTGTTCTCAATGACTTGTTGTACCACCTGCAGAGTATTAAATGTATGGGAATTTGCTACTTTAGGATTATTTTGTATATGAAATTGCCGGTGTTTTTTTCTGACTCAAACATCAACCCATTGCAATGAAGAACATGGCCATTTAAATGGGCTAAACCTGCAAGAAGAGTTGACGTCCTAATTGTATCTCTGTCTCTATACATATAGTACTCCTTATCTTATCTATTTCTTTATATTGGTGGTTGATGTGTGCTTGCAGCCTTTTGTTGAAATAGCCTTTCTATAGAAAATAAAGCAGTATTCCTATTTTATAGCATCTGTGGTTGTTTCAACAGGCTAAAGCTCCTGTTTCAAATAACAAATTAAAGGTAAATGAGTATTTGAAAAACAATTTAATACACTCCAGCAGATAAAATGGATAAATATAAAGACAGAGAGGAAAAAATGTATGTTGGAGTCACTCTAGCCTCTCTGGAGGGAGGGAACAAGCTAATTTTTCAGACATATTTTACAGGAAGAAAACGGGCAAAATAAAAAAAAAAACTTTTGAGTGCGGTTTTGTTTTAATGAGGGGATTAAATGTTATAGTGTTCCTTTAATTAACAATACTAAGAACATATTAATATTCCCTTTACAGACAGGCTCCTATACTAATTTGAATGACATATCCACACAGTAGAATGAGTTATAGTAATAAAGTTACATGTGTAAAATTAGGAAAACTACCACAACAGTTTAGCAAAAAGTTCATTTTTATTATATAAAACATTTTTTTTACAAAATGTTCTAATAAATTTTAAGGATTTTGTTAAAACAGAGTTACTAGTGTTATAAGGAGGAGATGGTTCATCATGAACACATTAAGAACAAGTTAAAATGCAAGACCAATTAAGGGCACTGTAATTAGGAATGACATTCAAACTCCATTGGTAAAAAAAAAAAAAAAATCATTCTAGTTCATTTCTTAACTAAATACAAATAAAGTGTACTTCTTAAAACCCCTATAATGATCTACATCAAATATTAAACTTGTCATGATTTGCTCAAAAAGTATTACATAATTCCTCTTTACCATAAACAATACAAAAATACATTTGCATTTTTTTTTTAAAACATTTGTAACAAACCACGTGTGCTCTTTGCAAATGTAGAAAATAGTTATTCACAAACCCTGTTCTGTCACCCTCCAATATCTTATGCTTAGCATAAGTAGTTGAAGTTCTACAAAGTAAACCTCTTAATTCTAAAGGTCTGAAACTAAAGTACTAAGGTAGTGGTTATTGAATTACAAAAAGGACCATATCTGACCAAATAAAGTATAAAAAGAAAGTACATCTCAGATCTGTTCTCACAAGAAGAATTGTGCCGTAATGTTTAAATAGTAGTGTCATTGAAAAATAAGTACCACATAAAAAGATTTCGTTTTAGGATAGTATATTCCCTTCACATGTACCATTGCCAATTATTTTACATAATTGTAGGTGTTATATATGTGAAAAACAAAACCACTATCTGTTAAGCAATTCTACAAAGGCTTGGAATGGACACTTCTATAGTATTTTTAAAATACATATTATATGAGTCAATGAAACTGTATTTACAGGGAAGTGCATAAAGGAATGCAGAAAATGACATCAGGCAAAATGTAAAATTCAGAACCATCCTGATGCAAGTACAAATAAAACTGCCACTTGGCATACAGTTCTATTTTGCTGTCACCGCTACATGACTGATAAATGATAATCCATTAGGGCTCAACACGCCCCCCCCCCCATACTTCATGTGGACTCGTTTTATACTCATTAGTCCCATAAAATTAGCACATCTTTAAAACCTAAACAAAACACTTACTCATTATACCAGTAATGTAAATGTTTTTTTTGGAACATTCGTTATAATATATGTGATGACCTGCAAAGTTCACAAGTCACTAGTAAATATATAGCAGCCATAATCAGATTAAGAAAGGCTCTGGAAATAATGCTTGCAAAAGGGCACTCTCAAGGCAAGCACAACATAAACACAAGCAACTGAAGGGAAACCCGATGAAATAGAACAGCAATGTAGTAAAACGGTTATCTAATAATGTTTTGTACGATATTTATAAGATCAGAAGTATTGCAGGATTATTTACCATTTGTATGTTACATTGCTCAGTTCCACAACACAAAATAATTATTTTTCCCTGTCTGCTGAGAACCTTTCATTCCTTTACATGCCTGTTGCATTGGTAAACACCTACCAGTGTTATATACACACACACCAGTTCAAAATGAATACACTGTAAAGGAATTATCTCTGAACCAATAGGAGAAACGAGGAGTAAACCACCTGTGTACAGTAAAAGTTTTAAAAACGTGTATCTCCACTGATATGCTCTGTTCCAAAGGAACGGACATTAGGCTGTGCCATGTACAAGTAGCATTGTCTCTGCATTGCTGTACTAAATCTGTATGTTCCTTTAAAACGCTTATAGATATACACACCACTTGTAAACCAACAAAACAATGGAAATGTTTGTTCAATGTAAAAATATAAAAGTTATATTAAGTGGTTAAGAAATGTTTTCTCTCTCATCTTTAAATATACACAGTACACAAAAAAACCCCCAAAGTTTACTTACCGAAACAAAACCAGTAGCTAAATTTTAAATGTAAGTCTCTGATTAAATAGATTTTGGAGGAAGACACTAAAAAAAGTTAAGTACTGCAAAGATCTTTATATGTCAAAGACATAGCATTTTTTAAAATGTATACATATTTACACTCATGGGACAGACATTGTGGTGCAAAAGTTTAATGGATTCAGCAGCTGGATTCTACAGTAGCTACCACTTTTCCACTTCTTCTCTGTATTTCTTTCTTATTCTTCTGTTTTTCCAGTTTTTCTTGTGCTTTTTTTATTTCTTTAATTTTCTTCTTGATTAAGGCTCTGTCATTGTGACTTGAGACTCCCAGACTCTATAAAGGTGAGAAAAAGAACATTTAAGACGGTAGTTAGAATTGTTGGTATTTTTATGAAAAATGTCAGTATCAAAAAATCACCATGAATACAAAGTTCAGAAAAAAAGATAAACAAATATAGAAATACTGGATAAAAACAGAATTTATGTTTACCTGATAAATTTCTTTCTCCTACGGTGTGTCCGGTCCACGGCTTCATCCTTACTTGTGGGAATATTCTCTTCCCCTACAGGAAATGGCAAAGGGAGCACACAGCAAAAGCTGTCCATATAGCCCCCCCTCTGGCTCCGCCCCCCAGTCATTCGACCGACGGTTAGGAGAAAAAGGAGAAACTATAGGGTGTTGTGGTTACTGTAGTGTACAGAAATCAAAATTTTAAACCTGACTAAAAGCCAGGGCGGGCCGTGGACCGGACACAACGTAGGAGAAAGAAATTTATCAGGTAAGCATAAATTCTGTTTTCTCCTACATTGGTGTGTCCGGTCCACGGCTTCATCCTTACTTGTGGGAACCAATACCAAAGCTTTAGGACACGGATGAAGGGAGGGAACAAGTCAGGTTACCTAAACGGAAGGCACCACAGAGCTTGCAAAACCTTTCTCCCAAAAATAGCCTCCGAAGAAGCATAAGTATCGAATTTGTAAAATTTGGCAAAAGTATGCAGAGAAGACCAAGTCGCTGCCTTACAGATCTGATCAACAGAAGCCTTGTTCTTGAAGGCCCATGTGGAAGCCACAGCTCTAGTAGAGTGAGCTGTAATTCGTTCAGGAGGCTGCCGTCCGGCAGTCTCATAAGCCAATCGGATGATGCTTTTCAGCCAAAAGGAAAGAGAGGTAGCAGTAGCTTTCTGCCCTCTCCTCTTACCAGAATAAACGACAAACAAGGATGATGTCTGTCTGAAATCCTTTGTTGCTTCTAAATAGAATTTTAAAGCACGGACCACATCTAAGTTGTGTAACAAACGTTCCTTCTTCGAAACTGGATTCGGACACAGAGAAGGAACAACTATTTCCTGGTTAATATTCCTGTTGGAAACCACTTTTGGAAGAAAACCAGGTTTGGTACGCAAAACAACCTTATCTGTATGGAATACCAGATAGGGTGAAGTACACTGCAAAGCAGACAATTCAGAAACTCTTCTAGCAGAAGAAATAGCAACCAAAAACAGAACTTTCCAAGATAGTAACTTAATATCTATGGAATGTAAAGGTTCAAACGGAACCCCTTGAAGAACTGAAAGAACTAAGTTTAGACTCCATGGAGGAGTCATGGGTCTGTAGAAAGGCTTGATTCTGACTAAGGCCTGTACAAACGCCTGTACATCTGGCACTGCTGCCAGACGTTTGTGCAACAAAACAGACAGAGCAGATATCTGTCCTTTTAGAGAACTCACTGACAACCCTTTATCCAAACCCTCTTGGAGAAAGGAAAGTATCCTAGGAATTTTAATTTTACTCCCAGAGAATCCCTTGGATTCGCACCAACAGATATATTTTTTCCATATCTTATGGTAAATTCTCCTAGTCACAGGTTTTCTGGCTTGGACCAGAGTATCTATAATTGTAATGGTCTTAGATGAATTCGAGCAAAAGGAACCACGTCCATTGCTGCAACCATTAATCCTATTACCTCCATGCACTGAGCTATGGAAGGCTGAGGAATAGATTGAAGAACTTGACAAGCGTTTAGAAGCTTTAACTTTCTGACCTCTGTCAGAAAAATCTTCATTTCTACAGAATCTATTATTGTTCCTAGAAAAGGAACCCTTGTGGACGGGGACAGGGAACTCTTTTCTATGTTCACCTTCCACCCGTGAGACCCGAGAAAGGCTAAAACAATGTCTGTATGAGCCTTTGCTTTGGAAAGGGACGACGCTTGGATTAGAATGTCATCTAGGTAAGGTGCTACAGAAATGCCCCTCGGCCTTAGAACCGCTAGAAGGGACCCTAGTACCTTTGTGAAAATTCTGGGAGCAGTGGCTAAACCGAATGGAAGAGCCACGAACTGGTAATGTTTGTCCAGAAAGGCGAACCTTAGGAACTGATGGTGATCTTTGTGGATAGGAATATGCAGGTACGCATCCTTTAAGTCCACGGTAGTCATATATTGACCCTCCTGGATTGTTGGTAAGATCGTCCGAATTGGCCTGAAAGTTCCCTCTTTTTTGGGAACTACAAACAGGTTTGAGTAAAAACCCAGACCTTGTTCCGCTGTTGGAACTGGGTGTATCACTCCCATCTTTAATAGGTCTCCTACGGAATGTAAGAATGCCTGTCTCTTTATCTGGTCTTAAGATAAGCGAGACATGTGGAACCTTCCCCTTGGAGGGAGTTCCTTGAACTCTAGAAGATACCCCTGAGAGACTATTTCTAGTGCCCAGGGATCCGGAACATCTCTTGCCCAAGCCTGAGCAAAGAGAGAAAGTCTGCCCCCTACTAGATCCGGTCCCGGATCGGGGGCTACCCCTTCATGCTGTCTTGGTAGCAGCAGTAGGCTTCTTGGCCTGTTTACCCTTGTTCCAGCCTTGCAATGGTTTCCATGCTGGTTTAGGCTGGGAAGCGTTACCCTCTTGTCTAGAGGCTGTAGAATTTGGTGCCGGTCTGTTCCTGAAATTGCGAAAGGAACGAAAATTAGATTTGTTTTTAGCTTTGAAAGGCCTATCCTGTGGGAGGGCATGGCCCTTTCCCCCAGTGATGCCTGAAATAATCTCCTTCAATTCTGGCCCGAAAAGGGTCTTACCTTTGAAAGGAATATTAAGCAATTTTGTTTTGGACGACACATCCGCCGACCAAGATTTTAGCCAAAGCGCCCTGCGCCACTATTGCAAAACCTGAATTTTTCGCCGCTAATTTTGCCAATTGAAAAGCGGCATCCAAAATAAAGGAATTAGCCAACTTTAGTGCGTGAATTCTGTCCATGACTTCATCATATGGAGTCTCCTTTTGGAGCGAATTTTCTAGTTCCTCGAACCAAAAAGACGCCGCCGTGGTGACAGGAATAATGCACGAAATCGGTTGAAGAAGGAAACCTTGCTGAACAAATATCTTTTTAAGCAATCCTTCCAATTTTTTATTTATAGGATCTTTGAAAGCACAACTGTCCTCAATAGGGATAGTTGTGCGCTTGGCTAACGTTGAAACTGCCCCCTCTACCTTAGGGACCGTTTGCCATGCGTCCCTTCTGGGGTCGACAATGGGGAACATTTTCTTAAATATAGGAGGGGGAACAAAAGGTACACCTGGTTTCTCCCACTCCTTAGTCACTATGTCCGCCACCCTCTTGGGTATCGGAAAAGCATCGGCGTGCACTGGGACCTCTAAGAATTTGTCTATTTTGCACAACTTCACTGGAATCACCAAAGTATCACAATCATCAAGAGTAGCTAGCACCTCCTTAAGCAGAGCACGGAGATGTTCTAGCTTAAATTTAAATGCCACGATATCAGGTTCTGCCTGCTGAGACATTTTTCCTGAATCAGAAATTTCTCCCTCAGACAGACCCTCCCTCACTGCCAATTCAGATTGATGTGAGGGTATAACAGATAAATTATCGTCAGCGCCAACTTGCTCATCCTCTGTATTTAAAACTGAGCAATCACACTTTCTGGGAAATTCTGGTAGTTTGGATAAAAGATTTGCTATAGAATTATCCATTACTGCTGTTAATTGCTGCATAGTAACAAGAGTTGGCGCGCTAGATGTACTAGGTATCGCCTGCGCGGGCAAAACTGGTGTTGACACAGAAGGAGAGGATGATGAACTATCCCCACTACCTTCATTTGAAGAATCATCTTGGGCAACCTTATTAAATGTGACAGAACTGTCCTTACTTTGTTTGGACGCCATGGCACAATTTGCACATACATTTAAAGGGGGAACCACCTTGGCCTCCATACACACAGAACATATGCTATCTGAAGGTACAGACATGTTAGGCAGATTTAGGCAGGCTATTAATGCAATAAAAAACGATTTTACACAAAACCGTTACTGTCTCTTTAAATAATAAAAGGAACACACTTTATTTCTGAATGTTCAAAAAACTATGAAGGAAATATCCGATCTTTATAAAATTTACACCCCAGTGTCTTAATGCTTTGAAAGTATTGCACACCAAATATGAAGTTTCTAGACCCTTAAATAAGCAAACCGGAGCTAATTGTTCAATTAACCGGTTTAAACACACTACAGTCCCTGCCACAGACTTTGCTGCGGCTTATACCTTCCTTAGGGGTTATTCACCACAGAAATAAGCCTTTCGGA
This sequence comes from Bombina bombina, assembly GCF_027579735.1. Classification (NCBI taxonomy): domain Eukaryota; kingdom Metazoa; phylum Chordata; class Amphibia; order Anura; family Bombinatoridae; genus Bombina; species Bombina bombina. Next base: position 453,194,051 of record NC_069499.1, read on the forward strand.
GCCACAGGACCCTCTCACATGAAGCTGCATGCACTGCCTTTGGAAGTAACTGCGCAACTGAGGCGCGAAAATGAGGCCTCCTCCCTCTGCATACCAGAGTGAAGGGGCCTTTCTGACTAGATTAGGCGTCTAAACCAATGCCAGGCATAATTAAAACGTTCCCAAAAGTGTTTCTAAGTTCATAAAACACTCCAAATGTCATAAGAATATGATATAAGCAAATCGATTTAGCCCACAATAGTGTCAACCAGCATAGAGCCCAATTTATAAGCCTTTAATCTGTTACTGAGTCTAAGAAAATGGCTTACCGGTCCCATAAGGGAAAACTGACAGTCTTCTAGCATTACTATGTGTTGTTAGAAAAGAGACTGGTCATACCTGAAGCAGATAAGTCTGCAAACTGTTACCCCCAACTGAAGTTCTCTGGTTTCAACAGTCCTGCGTGGTAACAGCAATGGATTTTAGTTACTGGTGCTAAAATCATACTCCTCTTTTAACAGAACTCTTCATCACTTTCTGTTGTAGAGTAAATAGTACAAACCGGCACTATTTTAAAATAAACTCTTGATAGAAGAAATAAAACTACAACTAACACCACATACTCTTTACCATCCCCGTGGAGATGCTACTTGTTCAGAGCAGGCAAAGAGAATGACTGGGGGGCGGAGCCAGAGGGGGGGGCTATATGGACAGCTTTTGCTGTGTGCTCCCTTTGCCATTTCCTGTAGGGGAAGAGAATATTCCCACAAGTAAGGATGAAGCCGTGGACCGGACACACCAATGTAGGAGAAAAGAGTATTGATTACAGTAATTATTTGAAGCAGTACCAAGCTGTATGCCTTTTCAGGGAAGTATTAAAAGATCATTAAATAAAGTAGAACTAAATTATCAACAAGTGAACAATAAAAAGGCAATGCAATATCACTTATTCTGAATTTAAATGAGCAGATTTTTGTCTGACAAAGTTAAAAATGTACTTTAATTTGCCAGCCCCATATTTCATATGACGGCAAATCCCAGACACATATACACATACACTGTGAACATTTGCACGTGCTCAGTAGTAACTGGTGCCTCAGAAAGCATACATATAAATGATTTGGTAATGGAAGTACATTGGAAAGTCTCTTAAAATTCTGTGCTTTATCTGAATCATGAAAGTTTCAGTTTGACTTTAGTGTTTCTTTAATGAATCACTGTCCTCTGACAATCCATGTGCAGAGATAACCTGTGCTTAGTCATATACAATCATATATTCATTATCATGGTTACAATTGTCTGCAAACTTACTAATATTTATTTAATGGTACAAAAAATGTTTAAATCTGGAAGTCTGACAAGCTTCATACTGCAGTCTCCTAGCTGAAGGTGATCATCTGTTAAGTGTCTTAATTATTTAATAGTTTGCTAATCTTTTAATCTCTTCATCCTATCACAAACAATGGTGATATATATAAAACATAATTTATGTAAGAACTTACCTGATAAATTCATTTCTTTCATATTAGCAAGAGTCCATGAGCTAGTGACGTATGGGATATACATTCCTACCAGGAGGGGCAAAGTTTCCCAAACCTCAAAATGCCTATAAATACACCCCTCACCACACCCACAAATCAGTTTAACGCATAGCCAAGAAGTGGGGTGATAAGAAAAAAGTGCGAAAGCATAAAAAATAAGGAATTGGAATAATTGTGCTTTATACAAAAAAATCATAACCACCACAAAAAGGGTGGGCCTCATGGACTCTTGCTAATATGAAAGAAATGAATTTATCAGGTAAGTTCTTACATAAATTATGTTTTCTTTCATGTAATTAGCAAGAGTCCATGAGCTAGTGACGTATGGGATAATGACTACCCAAGATGTGGATCTTCCACGCAAGAGTCACTAGAGAGGGAGGGATAAAATAAAGACAGCCAATTCCGCTGAAAATAATCCACACCAAAAATAAAGTTTAAATCTTATAATGAAGAAAACTGAAATTATAAGCAGAAGAATCAAACTGAAACAGCTGCCTGAAGTACTTTTCTACCAAAAACTGCTTCAGAAGAAGAAAATACATCAAAATGGTAGAATTTAGTAAAAGTATGCAAAGAAGACCAAGTTGCTGCTTTGCAAATCTGATCAACCGAAGCTTCATTCCTAAACGCCCAGGAAGTAGAAACTGACCTAGTAGAATGAGCTGTAATCCTTTGAGGCGGAGTTTTACCCGACTCGACATGAGCATGATTAATTAAAGATTTCAACCAAGATGCCAAAGAAATGGCAGAGGCCTTCTGACCTTTCCTAGAACTGGAAAAGATAACAAATAGACTAGAAGTCTTTCGGAAATTCTTAGTAGCTTCAATATAATATTTCAAAGCTCTAACTACATCCAAAGAATGCAATGATCTCTCCTTAGAATTCTTAGGATTAGGACATAATGAAGGAACCACAATTTCTCTACTAATGTTGTTAGAATTCACAACCTTAGGTAAAAATTTAAAAGAAGTTCGCAACACCGCCTTATCCTGATGAAAAATCAGAAAAGGAGACTCACAAGAAAGAGCAGATAATTCAGAAACCCTTCTAGCAGAAGAGATGGCCAAAAGAAACAAAACTTTCCAAGAAAGTAATTTAATGTCCAATGAATGCATAGGTTCAAACGGAGGAGCTTGAAGAGCCCCTAGAACCAAATTCAAACTCCAAGGAGGAGAAATTGACTTAATGACAGGTTTTATACGAACCAAAGCTTGTACAAAACAATGAATATCAGGAAGATTAGCAATCTTTCTGTGAAAAAGAACAGAAAGAGCAGAGATTTGTCCTTTCAAGGAACTTGCAGACAAACTTTTATCCAAACAATCCTGAAGAAACTGTAAAATTCTCGGAATTCTAAAAGAATGCCAGGAAAAATGATGAGAAAGACACCAAGAAATGTAAGTCTTCCAGACTCTATAATATATCTTCCTAGATACAGATTTACGAGCCTGTAACATAGTATTAATCACAGAGTCAGAGAAACCTCTTTGACTAAGAATCAAGCGTTCAATCTCCATACCTTTAAATTTAAGGATTTGAGATCCTGATGGAAAAAAGGACCTTGCGACAGAAGATCTGGTCTTAACGGAAGAGTCCACGGTTGGCAAGAGGCCATCCGGACAAGATCCGCATACCAAAACCTGTGAGGCCATGCTGGAGCCACCAGCAGAACAAACGAGCATTCCTTCAGAATCTTGGAGATTACCCTCGGAAGAAGAACTAGAGGCGGAAAGATATAGGCAGGATGATACTTCCAAGGAAGTGACAATGCATCCACTGCTTCCGCTTGAGGATCCCTGGATCTGGACAGATACCTGGGAAGTTTCTTGTTTAGATGAGAAGCCATCAGATCTATTTCTGGAAGTCCCCACATTTGAACAATCTGAAGAAATACCTCTGGGATGTAACGTTTGGCGACTGAGATAATCCGCTTCCCAATTGTCTATACCTGGGATATGAACCGCAGAAACTAGACAGGAGCTGGATTCCGCCCATACCAGTATTCGAGATACTTCTTTCATAGCCAGAGGACTGTGAGTCCCTCCTTGATGATTGATGTATGCCACAGTTGTGACATTGTCTGTCTGAAAACAAATGAACGATTCTCTCTTTAGAAGAGGCCATGACTGAAGAGCTCTGAAAATTGCACGGAGTTCCAAAATATTGATTGGTAATCTCACCTCCTGAGATTCCCAAACCCCTTGTGCTGTCAGAGACCCCCAAACAGCTCCCCAACATGTCAGACTTGCATCTGTTGAAATTACAGTCCAGGTCGGAAGAACAAAAGAAGCCCCCTGAACTAAACGATGGTGATCTGTCCACCACGTCAGAGAGTGTCGTACAATCGGTTTTAAAGATATTAATTGAGATATCTTTGTGTAATCCCTGCACCACTGGTTCAGCATACAGAGCTGAAGAGGTCGCATGTGAAAACGAGCAAAGGGGATCGCGTCCGATGCAGCAGTCATAAGACCTAGAATTTCCATGCATAAGGCTACCGAAGGGAATGATTGTGATTGAAGGTTTCGACAAGCTGAGATCAATTTTAGACGTCTCTTGTCTGTCAGAGACAGAGTCATAGACGCTGAATCTATCTGGAAACCTAAAAAGGTTACCCTTGTCTGAGGAATCAATGAACTTTTCGGTAAATTGATCCTCCAACCATGATCTTGAAGAAACAACACAAGTCGATTCGTATGAGATTCTGCTAAATGTGAAGACTGAGCAAGTACCAAGATATCGTCCAAATAAGGAAATACCACAATACCCTGTTCTCTGATTACAGACAGAAGGGCACCGAGAACCTTTGTAAAAATTCTTGGAGCTGTTGCTAGGCCAAACAGAAGAGCCACAAACTGGTAATGCTTGTCTAGAAAAGAGAATCTCAGAAACTGATAGTGATCTGGATGAATCGGAATATGCAGATATGCATCCTGTAAATCTATTGTGGACATATAATGCCCTTGCTGAACAAAAGGCAGGATAGTCCTTATAGTTACCATTTTGAATGTTGGTATCCTTACATAACGATTCAATATTTTTAGATCCAGAACTGGTCTGAAGGAATTCTCCTTCTTTGGTACAATGAAGAGATTTGAATAAAACCCCAGCCCCTGTTCCAGAACTGGAACTGGCATAATTACTCCAGCCAACTCTAGATCTGAAACACATTTCAGAAATGCTTGAGCAAATCTCTTTGCAGGAGGCCTTATCTTGAAGCCAATTCTGTACCCTTCTGAAACAATGTTTTGAATCCAAAGATTGTGAATTGAATTGATCCCAATTTCTTTGAAAAATCGTAATCTGCCCCCTACCAGCTGGGCTGGAATGAGGGCCGCACCTTCATGTGGACTTGGGAGCTGGCTTTGGTTTTCTAAAAGGCTTGGATTTATTCCAGACTGGAGATGGTTTCCAAACTGATACCGCTCCTGTGGGTGAAGGATAAGGCTTTTGTTCCTTATTGTGACGAAAGGAACGAAAACGATTATTAAACCTAAATTTACCTTTAGATTTTTTATCCTGTGGTAAAAAAGTTCCTTTCCCTCCAGTAACAGTTGAGATAATAGAATCCAACTGAGAACCAAATAATGTATTACCCTGGAAAGAAAGGGAAAGCAAAGTTGATTTAGAAGACATATCAGCATTCCAAGTTTTAAGCCATAAAGCTCTTCTAGCTAAAATAGCTAGAGACATATACCTGACATCAACTCTAATGATATCAAAGATGGCATCACAAATAAAGTTATTAGCATGTTGAAGAAGATTAACAATGCTATGAAAATTATGATCTGATACTTGTTGCGCTAAAGCTTCTAACCAAAAAGTTGAAGCTGCAGCAACATCCGCTAAAGATATAGCAGGTCTAAGAAGATTACCTGAACATAAGTAAGCTTTTCTTAGAAAGGATTCAATCTTCCTATCTAAAGGATCCTTAAAGGAAGTACTATCTGCCGTAGGAATAGTAGTACGTTTAGCAAGAGTAGAGACAGCCCCATCAACTTTAGGGATTTTGTCCCAAAATTCTAATCTGTCAGATGGCACAGGATATAATTGCTTAAAACGTTTAGAAGGAGTAAGTGAATTACCCAAATTATTCCATTCCCTGGAGATTACTTCAGAAATAGCATCAGGGACAGGAAAAACTTCTGGAATAACTACAGGAGATTTAAAAACCTTATTTAAACGTTTAGATTTAGTATCAAGAGGACCAGAATCCTCTATTTCTAATGCAATTAAGACTTCTTTAAGTAAAGAACGAATAAATTCCATTTTGAATAAATATGAAGATTTATCAGCATCAACCTCTGAGACAGAATCCTCTGAACCAGAGGAACCATTATCAGAATCAGAAGGATGATGTTCATTTAAAAATTCATCTGAAAAATGAGAAGTTTTAAAAGACCTTTTACGTTTACTAGAATGAGGAATAACAGACATAGCCTTCTTAATGGATTTAGAAACAAAATCTCTTACGTTAACAGGAACACTCTGAGTATTAGATGTTGACAAAACAGCAACAGGTAATGTAACATTACTAAAGGAAATATTATCTGCATTAACAAGTTTGTCATGACATTCATTACAAACAGCTGGAGGAACAGATACCACAAGTTTACAGCAGATACACTTAACTTTGGTAGATCCAGCACCAGGCAGCGTTTTTCCAGAAGTATCTTCTGACTCAGTGTCAATCTGGGACATCTTGCAATATGTAATAGAAAAAACAACATATAAAGCAAAATTGATCAAATTCCTTAAATGACAGTTTCAGGAATGGGAAAAATGCCAGTGAACAAGCTTCTAGCAACCAGAAGCAATAAATAATGAGACTTAAATAATGTGGAGACAATAGTGACGCCCATATTTTTTAGCGCCAAAAAAGACGCCCACATTATTTGGCGCCTAAATGCTTTTGGCGCCAAAAATGACGCCACATCCGGAACGCCGACACTTTTGGCACAAAAAAACCCGTCAAAAAATTACGCAACTTCCGGCGACACGTATGACGCCGGAAACAGAAAAAAAATTTTGCGACAAAAAAGTCTGCACCAAGAATGACGCAATAAAATGAAGCATTTTCAGCCCCCGCGAGCTTAACAGCCCACAGGGAAAAAAAGTCAAATTTTAAGGTAAGAAAAAAATTGATTTATTCATATGCATTATCCCAAATATGAAACTGACTGTCTGAAATAAGGAACGTTGAACATCCTGAGTCAAGGGAAATAAATGTTTGAATACATATATTTAGAACTTTATATAAAAGTGCCCAACCATAGCTTAGAGTGTCACAGAAAATAAGACTAACTTACCCCAGGACACTCATCTACATGTAGTAGAAAGCCAAACCAGTACTGAAACGAGAATCAGTAGAGGTAATGGTATATATAAGAGTATATCGTTGATCTGAAAAGGGAGGTAAGAGATGAATCTCTACGACCGATAACAGAGAACCTATGAAATAGACCCCGTAGAAGGAGATCATTGAATTCAAATAGGCAATACTCTCCTCACATCCCTCTGACATTCACTGCACGCTGAGAGGAAAACCGGGCTCCAACCTGCTGCGGAGCGCATATCAACGTAGAATCTAGCACAAACTTACTTCACCACCTCCATAGGAGGCAAAGTTTGTAAAAACTGATTTGTGGGTGTGGTGAGGGGTGTATTTATAGGCATTTTGAGGTTTGGGAAACTTTGCCCCTCCTGGTAGGAATGTATATCCCATACGTCACTAGCTCATGGACTCTTGCTAATTACATGAAATATATATATATATATACACACACATATACACACACACACACATATATATATATATATATATATATATATACACATACAGAGAGAAGCGCACTCACAGGATCGAACAACCAGCTCAATACCATTGTTAGCCTGTTCTATGGCAATTTACCAAATGGGTACAACTTTTTTTAGCCCAGTAATGCTATTCACAGAGTAGAACTTTCCTGTAGTATATCAGTCTGATCCCGCGCTAAAATACCAGGCAATTTCTCTCTGAACAAGGAACACAGCCACCCCAGACTATCGTTTCGGCCTTCATTGGGCCTCATCAGTGAGGTGTAGCCATATTCCTCTAAGCACACTGAGCAAGGAGTCCACATCTGGTTGCCCCCTTTTTTCATCAGTCTTATCCTGCCTAGAAAGGTCAGGTCAGCCCCAAAATATCAGGCAATCTTCCACTGAAAAAGGGACAGGGCAACTCCAGATGACCATTTTATCTCCCAAAGGGTGATGTGGTAACTAAACATGGACCCCTTTCCCAACACGCTTAGAGGAATATGGTTGTACCTCACTGATAAAGGCCCACAGAAGGCCGAAACGATTGTTCGGGATTGCCATGTTCCTTTTTTTTTAGAGTAGGGTTTCCTGGTATTTCGTGGCTGGACTGACATTGCTATACCACAGAACTTCTGCTTTTAGAGTATCATCATCAGTATTTTAAAACAAAAAAATGTCCACCTTTTGTGATATTACATTTTATTGGGAGCAATTGTTCTGATCTCCTGGATCGATAGCTAGCTGACCACTAGGTCTAGAGTCCTGGGCAATGGGTGCCACCTGTCTCTCTCCTTTGCTCATTCCTTATATCTATCTGAACCCTTTTATTGTTATCTTTATTTCTTCCTCTATTTCTTCTTCAACATTCCAGCTTATCCCATGCCACCCCCACTCTACCTTTCACCCGATCTAAATCTGTTTTCTTTCTATTGGTCATACAGTACGGTTTAATAGACACTAGAGAAGAACAACTCCACAGACTGGACCTTCTTGTAAGTTTAGCCTGCCATGTAATTTTGTTTTATTTCTAATTCAAATATTGTAATGCTGTGAAGTATCTTAAATATACATACGTAGGAACAAGGAACTGTTGGAGCATCTACAAACTCCGCTTATGGAAGTCTAATGTTCAAACAAAAAAACATCAGATCTATCTCTGGTAGACATCATTAATCTACAATCTAATTGAAAGATCTCCAAGTGTAGAAATCATTCCCCTAAAAGAAGATATTGTCAACAGAGAAAAAACATAATTTATGCTTACCTGATAAATTTATTTCTCTTGTGGTGTATCCAGTCCACGGATCATCCATTACTTGTGGGATATTCTCATTCCCAACAGGAAGTTGCAAGAGGACACCCACAGCAGAGCTGTTATATAGCTCCTCCCCTAACTGCCATATCCAGTCATTCGACCGAAAACAAGCAGAGAAAGGAGAAACCATAGGGTGCAGTGGTGACTGTAGTTTAAATTAAAAAATGACCTGCCTTAAAATGACAGGGCGGGCCGTGGACTGGATACACCACAAGAGAAATAAATTTATCAGGTAAGCATAAATTATGTTTTCTCTTGTAAGGTGTATTTAGTCCACGGATCATCCATTACTTGTGGGATACCAATACCAAAGCTAAAGTACACGGATGAAGGGAGGGACAAGGCAGGTACTTAAACGGAAGGTACCACTGCCTGTAAAAAAAGTATGAAGTGAAGACCAAGTCGCCGCCTTGCAAATCTGTTCAACAGAAGCCTCATTTTTAAAGGCCCATGTGGAAGCCACAGCTCTAGTAGAATGAGCTGTAATCCTTTCAGGAGGCTGCTGTCCAGCAGTCTCATAGGCTAAGCGGATTATGCTTCTTAGCCAAAAAAAAAAGAGAGGTTGCCGAAGCCTTTTGACCTCTCCTCTGTCCAGAGTAGACAACAAACAAAGCAGATGTTTGACGAAAATCTTTAGTAGCTTGTAAGTAAAACTTTAAAGCACGAACCACGTCCAGATTGTGTAATAGACGTTCCTTCTTTGAAGAAGGAATAGGACACAAAGATGGAACAACAATCTCTTGATTGATAATCTTATTAGATACCACCTTAGGTAAAAACCCAGGTTTGGTACGCAGGACTACCTTATCCGCATGAAAGATCAGATAAGGAGAATCACATTGTAAAGCAGATAACTCGGAAACTCTACGAGCCGAGGAAATAGCTACCAAAAAAAGAACTTTCCAAGATAAAAGTTTGATATCTATGGAATGAAGAGGTTCAAACGGAACTCCTTGGAGAACTTTAAGAACCAGATTTAAGCTCCATGGCGGAGCAACAGGTTTAAACACAGGCTTGATTCTAACTAAAGCCTGACAAAATGCCTGAACGTCTGGAACATCTGCCAGACGCTTGTGCAAAAGAATAGACAGGGCAGAAATCTGTCCCTTTAAGGAACTAGCTGAAATCCTTTTTCCAAACCTTCTTGGAGAAAGGATAATATCCTGGGAATCCTGACCTTACTCCATGAGTAACCTTTGGATTCACACCAATAAAGATATTTACGCCATATCTTATGGTAAATTTTCCTGGTGACAGGCTTTCGTGCCTGTATTAAGGTATCAATGACTGACTCGGAGAAGCCACGCTTTGATAAAATCAAGCGTTCAATCTCCAGGCAGTCAGTCTCAGAGAAATTAGATTTGGATTATTGAAAGGACCTTGTAGTAAAAGGTCTTGTCTTAACGGCAGAGTCCAAGGTGGAAAGGATGACATGTCCACTAGATCTGCATACCAGGTCCTGCGTGGCCACGCAGGCGCTATCAAGTTCACCGATGCTCTCTCCTGCTTGATCTTGGCAATCAGACGAGGGAGCAGAGGAAACGGTGGAAACACATAAGCCAAGTTGAAAGACCAGGGCGCTGCTAGAGCATCTATCAGCGTCGCCTTGGGATCCCTGGACCTGGATCCGTAACAAGGAATCTTGGCGTTCTGGCGAGACGCCATGAGATCCAGCTCTAGTTTGCCCCAACGATGAACCAATTGTGCAAACACCTCCGGATGGAGTTCCCACTCCCCCGGATGAAAAGTCTGACGACTTAGAAAATCCGCCTCCCAGTTCTCTACACCTGGGATATGGATAGCTGACAGGTGGCAGGAGCGAATCTCTGCCCAGCAAATTATCTTTGAGACTTCTAACATCGCTAGGGAACTCCTTGTTCCCCCTTGATGGTTGATGTAAGCCACAGTCGTGATGTTGTCCGACTGAAATCTGATGAACCTCAGAGTTGCTAACGGAGGCCAAGCCTGAAGAGCATTGAATATCGCTCTCAGTTCCAGAATATTTATTGGAAGGAGTGTATCCTCCCGAGTCCACGATCCCTGAGCCTTCAGGGAGTTCCAGACTGCACCCCAACCTAGAAGGCTGGCACCTGTCATTACAATTGTCCAATCTGGCCTGCAAAAGGTCATACCTTTGGACAGATGGACCCGAGATAGCCACCAGAGAAGAGAATCCCTGGTCTCTTGATCCAGATTTAGTAGAGGGGACAAATCTGTGTAATCCCCATTCCACTGACTGAGCATGCATAGTTGCAGCGGTCTGAGATGTAGGCGTGCAAACGGCACTATGTCCATTGCCGCTACCATTAAGCCGATTACTTACATGCACTGAGCCACCGAATGGCGAGGAATGGAATAAAGAATCTGGCAGGAATTTAGAAGCTTTGATAACCTGGACTCCGTCAGGTAAATTTTCATTTCTACAGAATCTATCAGAGTCCCTAGGAAGGAAACTCTTGTGAGGGGGACTAGAGAACTCTTTTCCTCGTTCAGCTTCCACCCACGCGACCTCAGAAATGCCAACACTATGTCCGTACGAGACTTGGCAATTTCGAAGTTTGACGCCTGAATCAGGATGTCGTCTAAATAAGGGGCCACTGCTATGCCCCGAAGCCTTAGGACTGCCAGAAGCGACCCCAGAACCTTCGTAAAAATTCTTGGGGCTGAAGCTAACCCGAAGGGAAGAGCTACAAACTGGTAATGCCTGTCTAGAAAGGCAAACCTGAGAAACCGATGATGATCTTTGTGTATCGGAATGTGAAGATAAGCATCCTTTAAATCCACTGTAGTCATGTACTGACCCTCCTGGATCATAGGTAGGATGGTACGAATAGTCTCCATCTTGAATGATGGAACTCTGAGAAATTTGTTTAAGATCTTTAGATCCAAAATTGGTCTGAAGGTTCCCTCTTTTTTGGGAACTACAAACAGATTTGAGTAAAATCCCTGTCCCTGTTCCTCCTTTGGAACTGGATGGATCACTCCCATAACTAGGTGGTCTTGTACGCAGTGTAAGAATGCCTCTCTCTTTATCTGGTTTGCAGATAATTGTGAAAGGTGAAATCTCCCTTTTGGGGGGGAAGCTTTGAAGTCCAGAAGATATCCCTGGGATATAATTTCCAACGCCCAGGGATCCTGGACATCTCTTGCCGACGCCTGGGCGAAGAGCGAAAGTCTGCCCCCTACTAGATCCGTTACCGAATAGGGGGCCGTTCCTTCATGCTGTCTTAGAGGCAGCAGCAGGCTTTTTGGCCTGCTTTCCTTTGTTCCAGGTCTGGTTAGGTCTCCAGACCGTCTTGGACTGAGCAAAAGTTCCCTCTTGTTTTGCATTAGAGGAAGTTGATGCCGCACTTGCCTTGAAGTTTCGAAAGGCACGAAAATTAGACTGTTTGGCCATTGATTTGGACCTATCCTGAGGAAGGGCATGACCTTTTCCTCCAGTGATATCAGCAATAATCTCCTTCAAACCAGGCCCGAATAGGGTCTGCCCCTTGAAGGGAATGTTAAGCAGCTTAGACTTTGAAGTAACGTCAGCTGACCATGATTTAAGCCATAGCGCTCTGCGCGCCTGGATAGCAAAACCAGAATTCTTAGCCGTTAGTTTAGTCAAATGAACAATGGCATCAGAAACAAAAGAATTGGCTAGCTTAAGTGCTCTAAGCTTGTCAAGTATGTCATCCAATGGAGTTGTTACCTGTAAAGCCTCTTCCAGAGACTCAAACAAGAATGCCGCAGCAGCAGTGACAGGAGCAATGCATGCAAGGGGCTGTAGGATAAAACCTTGTTGAATAAACATTTTCTTAAGGTAACCCTCTAACTTTTTATCCATTGGATCTGAGAGATCCATTGGATCTCGACAGGGATAGTAGTACGCTTTGCTAGAGTAGAAACTGCTGCCATAAGTCCCGTGTGGTGGCGTCTATTGGAAACATTTTCCTAAAAATAGGAGGGGGAGAGAACGGCACACCTGGTCTATCCCACTCCTTAGTAGTAATTTCTGTAAACCTTTTAGGTATTGGAAAAACATCAGTACACACCGGCACTGCATAGTATTTATCCAGTCTACACAATTTCTCTGGCACTGCAATTGTATCACAGTCATTCAGAGCAGCTAAAACCTCCCTGAGTAACACGCGGAGGTGTTCAAGCTTAAATTTAAATGTAGAAATATCAGAATCAGGTTGCATCATCTTCCCTGAGTCAGAAACATCACCCACAGACTGAAGCTCTCCTTCCTCAGCTTCTGCATATTGTGAGGCAGTATCAGACATGGTTCTTAAAGCGTCAGTATGCTCTGTATTTAGTCTAACTCCAGAGCTATCTCGCTTTCCTCTAAATTCAGGTAGTCTGGCTAATACCGCTGACAGTGTATTATCCATGACTGCCGCCATGTCTTGTAAAGTAAACGCTATGGGCGCCCTGGATGTACTTGGCGCCATTTGAGCGTGAGTCCCTTGAGCGGGAGTCAAAGGAGCTGACACGTGGGGAGAGTTAGTCGGCATAACTTCCCCCTCGTCAGATTCCTCTGGTGATAAATTTTTTAAAGACAGAATATGATCTTTATTGCTTAAAGTGAAATCAGTACATTTGGTACACATTCTAAGAGGGGGTTCCACCATGGCTTTTAAACATAATGAACAAGGAGTTTCCTCTATGTCAGACATGTTTACACAGACTAGCAATGAGACCAGCAAGCTTGGAAAACACTTTAATTCAAGTTAACAAGCAAATATAAAAAACGGTACTGTGCCTTTAAGAGAAACAAATGTTGTCAGAATTTGAAAAACAGTGAAAAAAGGCAGTAAATCAAACAAAATTTTTACAGTGTGTATAATAAGCTAAAAAAAACGTTTTTTAACAGTCGCAACAAACTGCCACAACTCTGCTGTGGCCCTACCTTCCCAAATAAACGACTTTGGAAAGCCTCTGAGCCCTTTAGAGATGTCCTATAGCATTCAGGGGACTCCTGGAGGAAGCTGGATGTCTCAGTCTAATTTTAACTGCGCAAAAAAGCACTAAATTAGGCCCCTCCCACTCATGCTACAACAGTGGAAAGCCTCAGGAAACTGTTTCTAGGCAAATTTAAGCCAGCCATGTGGAAAAAACTAGGCCCCAATAAAGTTGTATCACCAAAACATATATAAAAACGCTTAAACATACCAGCAAACGTTTTATATTGTAAATTTATAAGAGTATTACCTCTGAAAGTAAGCATGATACCAGTCGCTATTAAATCACTGTATCCAGGCTTACCTTACATAAATCCGGTATCGGCAGCATTTTCTAGCATTTACATCTCTAGAAATTTTTTTAACTGCACATACCTCATAGCAGGATAACCTGCACGCCATTCTCCCGCTGAAGTTACCTCTCTCCTCAGTCATATGTGAGAACAGCAATGGATCTTAGTTACAATCTGCTAAGATCATAGAAAACGCAGGCAGATTCTTCTTCTATTTACTGCCTGGGATAAAATAGTACAACTCCGGTACCATTTAAAAATAACAAACTTTTGATTGAAGAAAAAAAACTAACTATATTTCACCACTTCTCTCTTACTACCTTCCATGCTTGTTGAGAGTTGCAAGAGAATGACTGGATATGGCAGTTAGGGGAGGAGCTATATAACAGCTCTGCTGTGGGTGTCCTCTTGCAACTTCCTGTTGGGAATGAGAATATCCCACAAGTAATGGATGATCCGTGGACTGGATACACCTTACAAGAGAAACTACTACTCAGTTTATCACCCCATGTAAATGAAAAGCAGAAAAAATACAGAGATTGACCTCTGCCTAAGTTAAAATTTGAGAAACTTTATTCATTGTTAGGAAACTTGTAGTCCCACTTAAGTAAAAACAGAGATCTCTTTTGGATTGCTAGTAGAAACATATTTCTACAGAGAAAGTGTCACGCCGTGCCGCTAGGTGGCGTTTCCTTCCCAGCTCGTTGTCAGGGGCTGTGCCGACTCTTCAGATGCGTACGATGCTGACGTCATCGCCACACTCTCCTCTGTCTGATGCCGGTCCGGATTCCTGTGGCGCGAATCCTGCGCCTATATAAGTTGCACAGAAACGATCTATCACTGCCCAAGTATAGGTGTTACTTTGTGTGCTCCTGGGTGTGATAGACTGTTACTGCTATTTGCCTTATTGTTGCTGAACCCTACTCTGCCTGTTAACCCCTACATTGCTGTATTGATAAACTGCTGCTGAACTCTGCTTGTCTGACTTCTCTGCTTGATTAACCCCTATTGTTCTGGATTGCCTCTCTGTTGCCAAACCCTGCCTGACCATTCTACTGGTTTAGCCTTGGACTGCTTTACCGTTGCCAAACCCTGCCTGCCTGACCATTCTAGTGGTTTACCCTTGGACTGCTTTACTGTTGCCAATCCCTGCCTGCCTGACTATTTTAGTGGTTTACCTTTGGACTGCTTCACCGTTACCGCTGAAGACTATCCTGCCTGTGGTGAGTGCTGCTTACCTCATCTTGCAAACTTTCTCTGCTCTGGGATAAGAAGACTACTGGCCGAGTTTGGTCTGATAGTGGAGTATCCCACAAGCATAACATTATACTTGGGCCATGGAGCCAGATGAGGTGGCACGAGCTGTTTATCTTCAGGGACAGATGTTAGGAACCCATACCACTGACCATTCAGTTTGGGAAATTGCTTATGTTATAGTTCTATTTCTATGTATATATTGTATGTATGAACATATTTATGTATTGGTATATAATATTCTAGTCATAGTAACTAGCCATGAGAAATATAGAAGCCTTCTATTTACTGTGCCCTGTTCTCAGGAAATGAAAAATACAAGGGATACCATGAATTATTCATTCCCCAGGCTTCCTCACATTCAATAGAGTCACCAAATGTTTACATGTAAATAGGAGTATTTCATGTGGCACCCCAAGGCAGAACATAGTGCGATCTGCGATGTCATCGCAGAAAATGCAGACTGTCTGCAGAAAGATTGAGCCTAACATTAGGTGAAGCATTCAGGATTTAATTTTTTATTTAAATTGTAAAAATATTTTTCAGCTTTTGATATTGTACTGGTAGTGGGGGAGTGGAGGGGTGGGGGTCAGAGCGGGAATTTAACTGATAGGCAGTTAGCGCGGGAGGAACACTGTCAGACAAAGTGACTCAGTCAATCAGTATGAGGCACGTTGCTGGCGGCTGCAGACAGTCCCTGTCAGAGTGAGCTTATTAGCGGTCCAGGCTGACTAACAGTGACAACTTCATCCTCATTTGCACCTGCTCCTTTTAGCCCCACATTCAAAAGATCCAACTTGAAGCGTTCTCAGGTAAAACTGAATCTTTCTTGTTGGTCTGTAATAATGGGGGATGTGGGGGTTCAGAGCAGGAACCTCACTGAGACACTGACAGACAGCGCGGGAGGAACTCTGTCAGACAAAGTGACTTGGTCAATGAGTGTGAGGCACGGGCAATGAACCGGCAATGGTAAAGCTGGCCTGGTGTTTATATCGGCACTGAGTTAGTGTGAATAAAATTCCCATGCAGCCAGCAGCTACAGCTGTTACAACAATCTGTTCTGCTGCAGGAAGCTGGTGGGTGGAGCTGGATCATGAGGGGTTCCTGGAATCAGCTGTGAGTAACGGTTCATCACTGTCCCACTGTAAATCTGTCTGACAGCAGCTAATAGTTTGGAATGCAGTTCAGCTGCTGTTTACAGTCCTCATGGCTAGCTAAAAACATCGAAGGGAAGGAGCAGTAAATCTTAGCTGACAGCAGTAGTAGCAGTTCTGCATGTGATGTCATCTCCCTCCTTTCACTACACGGAGCACACTTCACTTGCCTGTCAAAAAGTAAAAGTACATTTGTGTGGGGAGAGGATCTACAGAGTAGAGTACACCTCAGAGTTTTTTTTTCAATAGAAGGTATTAGTGTTAAGGAGGGAGGGAGCAAGTATACCAGTGCTTTTACTACATGATTCTACTAAAAAGGACTTTCTACTATTACTATCTTTGCTTTGTTTTCCACTTTAATATATGCTTTATGGAAACTCAACCTGACTGCCTTAAGTTTGTTTTACTATGGATTTCTGTGCCTATTTCATTTAGGATGCAAAAGGATATCTGTAAGCCAATATATTTTTGCCTTGCTCTATGTAAGCATGTGACCTAGTGTTTCATACCATGGTTTTAGAAGGGTAGTTACAATTTTATACACTCTGATATACTATAAATTGATAAACTAATGTTCTATTTTTTTATATTTAATTCCTATAGCTCTTCATTAAATGATCAGAATAGTATTGTAAATTCAGGTAATGCTGAGGATATTACTGTAATCTTATTTTTATATACCTGCTTTTATGATGAGACCACATAGATACATTTTTAACTTGCTCCCTGTGGGCTACAAAGTTTTCTATATATCAGATGGCTCCTTCCATATCACTATAATATAGACATCTTTATAGAGGGGTGTGTGTGTATATATATATATATATATATATATATATATATATATGTGTTTATTGTAGTGATATGGAAGAAGCCATATGTGCACGGGGCTTTATTTCAAGGGGTGGGGTCTAGCACCCCACAAACTTCAAAATTCACCAGCCGCCACTGTCTGGCATGCATATTCTATCGTCACGGCAAAATTTAGGGCTGGTCTACAAATTTTACAGGGCTGCTTTTGATTCCCAGTCCGGCCCTGTCTGTATTCACTTATTGGTAATTGATATGCATACATGGGTTCTCAGAGAGAAAAAAAAGTATGTAATGGGAGGAAACAAAAAATAAAATGCCCTTAAAAATCAGTTCAGTGGCATAATATGCAGCATGATAAATTTGCTTTTTGTACACAGTTTTTTTTTTTTTCTAAAGTATCATTGATATAAAAGTTAAAGGATTACTTTCTGTTATAATTTTTAAGCTAAACAACTAACATATTAAAGTTCAAAAAAACTTGAGCCAAAAATATAAATTTATGGCTCGGCATAGGATGCATTTATTTAGCACTTACTGTCCCCTATGTATGGTTTGAGACCTGGAGTAGGAATGGAGTTAGTGTGGAGCGACGTAATGCCTAGATTAAAATCTAACTTTTATTTCAACACTTTGAAAAAGCCGGAATTGTAAACGGCGAAACATGTTAGGTTGAAATTGAAATATCAACCTTTCCCTGTTATATGTTTTTTTAAGCTGCAAACTAACATAGAACTTAGACCTAATTAATATGGTTAATGCTTTAAAATAAGTGTATCATTTGAGATTGGGAATTTACTAAAAACATTTGGGAATCAGTATTTAAATACTCTTGTAGTATTAAATATAACAGCACAACGAGAGCTCAGAGATGGTGGTATCTAACCAGATTAAGTAATATTTGAAACTAAAGTATTGCTATTGTTGGATAGAATTATAACCAATTTTATCTAATATAAGCGAGTGAGACCAAGGTATATACGGTCTTCACGCTAGAACATATTTGCTTACATTTTCTAAGAATAAAAGCTAACCACAATATGCTTTAGATTGTGTATTCAATGTATTGAGACCAAGGTATATACGGTCTTTACGCTAGAACACATTTACCTACAGTTTCTAAGAATAAAAGCTAACCACAATATGATTTAGATTGTGTATTCAATGTATTGAGACCAAGGAATATACGGTCTTCACGCTAGAACATATTTACCTACAGTTTCTAAGAATAAAAGCTAACCACAATATGCTTTAGATTGCGTATTCAATGTATAGTTTACGAAAAGGTACACTATATCGTTGAAATCGTTGAAATGCGCATACAAACATTACAAGCTTAGCAAACAATAGAGATTGTCAAGGATATATACTAAATAAAGAACTGCTTCTATATAGGTAAAAGTCAAGCATTAACTGATCTAAACAAACATCATTGATATTCAAGCTGCGGTTTTCAATAAGGTGAAAATAAATATTCACCTAAACACTAACTAGCTTTTACAATAAGCGGTTTCAATATTCAGTTTAATCTAAGTATAAAAAATACCTACACTCAACCACTAGATACGCTCAAAGAGCAGTAGAATATAACTGCTTTTCACACATTGTTATGGTGTATAAAGAATACCATTATTTGTCACAATTCCAAGAGCTTTAAGCAAACAATTTGGATAGTTACAAAGATCATCATTTTTAACTATCCTAACGAATCGTATATATAATTTTATAACGTTAATCCAGCTGAAATCGTTACTGGATAAACACCAGTGTGATAAAGAATACAGACAGTATTCATATATATTATTTTAGAACCGAAACAAAGCAATTTATTTCAGCCATTATCCAGCATGTTTAAATTTAGTTTTATATTAGCGGGGTAAAAATGTATCTATGCCTATTCACTAAATATTACAAAGAGCAATTAAACACAACCACTTGCTATACCAGCAGCGCCTAATAAACAACACAATCTATCTATCACACTCTTAAGCGCTTAGAGCACACAATTCGAATAAGCATAAAAGGTATATAACTCTAAATAATCTCATTGAATTGTCTGTGCTAATGACAGTAGATATCAAAATTGAGCTTCCTTGTAATAATTATTTGTATTAATCTATACCCTCTAGTATGATAATACCATTTAAGCAGATAATACCACACAATATATACCTTATATTGCAGAACGCAATTAGTATGTGGATATTGTTTCCAGGCTGGTAATCCTGGAATTTATTTCAGCTATTATTATCACTTTAAAATATAATTCTATATTTCTACCAGAAGATATATAGAAGGATAATTGGTATAACTGTATACAGTACCATAATCAATCACTAAATCTACACAATAATAATATATTTTCACTCCTTTGTTAATCCAACTAAGCAATACCCACCATTATCTCCCTACAATATTTACACTATACAAGGGAATATAGTGGAACTGAATCTCCCTAAAAGAGAGAAATTATTGGAATTAATAATATACATATGTATTATCAGATGCAATAATACACATGCATGATATACAAGGATACATAACTGTCCAATACCCTTGGCATTATTATAACTAGGTATCCTAGTATCTACATACCCATACTTTTCCAATTGTTTACTCTCTCACGAGTGTTTAATTATTATTTTTATTGCCCAGTCTCTTTCAGAACATGTTCTATGCCAATTTGTGTTTTTAAATTGTATGTGGAATTTTGTTTTTAAGTGTTGAAATAAAAGTTAGATTTTAATCTAGGCATTACGTCGCTCCACACTCACTCCATTCCTACTCCAGGTCTCAAACCATACATAGGGGACAGTAAGTGCTAAATAAATGCATCCTATGCCGAGCCATAAATCTATATTTTTGGCTCAAGTTTTTTTGAATCATTGATTCTTGCATAAGCACTCCAGCCTGTATCCACTTTTGAACCGACAGTAGATACATATTGGCACTCCCCATTTACTCGTGTAGTGCGGTTGCAAACCCTTTGTTTTATCCAATAGTCAACATATTAAAGTTAATAAACATTAATTAAAACCTACTGACCTATATTTTCTCCAAAACGAAGTTTCATAACGTTCTAAAAGTTATATCTTTTATTCGCCGATGATGTCACGTTATCCTGCCCACTATTTTCAGCACTGCATGTTCAAAATACTTAAACCAATAACTTTGTGTTTAAAGCGCCATTTTAAAAACCTAGGTATTGTAAACTGATTGGTACAGAGCAAAGGATACCCACGGAGTGGGTTTGGAAAACAATTAAATTTGCAGACAAGATTTCTGATATACGGTAGAGATATGTTAATGAAATGCTATTGATAAAAAGCGTATTTGGGGTAGTTAGTAACAGTCATAGAAAATATTTACTTACAGTGGCCCTTTAATAAAGTGAGTGCTTTTTAATATACAGAGAACCAAATTCCAGTGGGAGGCATATGTCCCCTTCCCATCCAGATGCCCATGTGCACATATACATAAAAATAAGCATTAAGCCAAAGAGCACATGTCTGCATGGGAATTGTATAGATTAATATTGACTCATATTTGGTAAAATAGGGTATCCAGTCCTCAGGAGCTCCAGATATTAGCTGTATCTCTATTTGAGAATAGATGAGTTAGTTTAGTCATTTTCATAGGTTCTACAGTGAGATTCCAACATTGTGTATATGGTGTGTGTGAGTGTGTATATGGTGTGTGTGTGTATATGGTGTATACACAGGCTGTACATGAACCTGTCCTCATTCACACCGAGTAAGGGCAAAAAAACACAGCAACACCAGCTTCCTAAAGACACTGCAGAAAATTTTTCACAAAAAAAAATCTCATCGCAGAAAATGAAAAAAAGTTCTGCCTCTGGGATGTGGCTGTTGGGGTGTGGATGTGGTAAATATCAGGTTATCATGAACAAAAGAACATTTGACCTTACAATCAGAACAGTGGTCCAAGCCCTGTGATTTATAGATATCTACCACCTACAATAGCCCCTATTTACATGTAAACAGAGCTAGACCAATGACATTTGTTGTTCCAAATATGGCTAGAGAGGGAAAATTGAGCCAATTACATCAAAGTTAATATTAACAGATGGGGCATGGTTTAAAATATATAGAAGATTTAGTCAGTTAGAAAAAGAAGGAGAGGAGAGAGAGAGGGGAGGATGAGGACAGGAAGCTATCAGAGAAAACATCCAGACTGTCCCAGACAACCCTGTTAGAACATCTAAATAAGGTACCTGTATCATGTATGTTTGTATAAGTGTATATTTGTCTTGTAAGTAAATGTAATTGTTATTGTATTTAGGCCTAAACATTGAATATTGTGTCATTTCATGTTTTTAGCTGATCTAATAAATGATTGTGTATTTGGAAACTTAACAGTATTTTTAAGAGTCTTATTACATACATTGGGTTATCTATATGTGTATTTATGCAATATTTACAAGAGTACATATGAAGGCTAGAACCAAGTTAAGTTTGCCTATTAATCCAATACAGAAATATCTAATCCCATAGTTATAAATCGTATATTGTAAACCCCTTTTTAGCTAAATAATAAGCCAGATTTCATATAGTTATGTCTTGCATGGTCAAGAAGTATAAGTATAGATTTCTGGATTAATTAGAATTTAATTGTTAATTCCTCAATGAGCCATAAAAGATGTGTAAATAAACAGATATATTTTGTGGACATAGCAAAATTGCCACTCTGGGATGAAATCAAATAATATTGCATAATATTGCAGATATATATATATATATATATATATACTTACATATATACATATTTGCACTTTAAATTTAACCCAAAAGAAAATATTACAAGTCAGATTAACAAATTAAAAATTCCTCATATTATATAATCTTAATATTATATAATTTCAAATTAAATAATTTTTAATCTTATAATATTTAAGAGTAATTATTAGCTCTTATAATTTTTAAGACCACACAGTTGCAGAATATGGATTCCAAGCTAGAGGCTATAACCGCACAACTTTCTTTACTTGTTACAGCGAGGAATACCGCTTCTGTTGTCTGCTCCTGGTACTGCGGCTTCTTCCTCTGCTTCTGGAAGTATACCCCGGATACCATTGCCTGACAAGTATGAAAGTACTACTGATTGCAGGGGTTTTCTTAACCAATGCAGGCTCCACTTCCGCAACGATCCTTACACCTTTC
The DNA here is from genome assembly GCF_027579735.1 of Bombina bombina. NCBI lineage: Eukaryota > Metazoa > Chordata > Amphibia > Anura > Bombinatoridae > Bombina > Bombina bombina. Next base: position 453,216,329 of record NC_069499.1, read on the forward strand.
AGTGTTCATTTCTACACTTACTTCTGCTGCAGAATTTTCTCTTCTAGATCTCTGCCAGGGCAATAGAACTGTTGCACAATTTGCCATCAAGTTTTGCACCTTGGAACTAGAGACCAGTTGGGATGGCAGTGCCCTCAAGGCAGCCTTTAGGAGGCGTCTACATGAACGCATCAAAGATGAACTTACTTATTGTGATATTCCCTCTTCTTTGGTTGACTTTATAACACTTTGTATCAGTCTAAACTCTCGCTTCCAGGAGAGACAAGCCGAGAGAGAGAGAGCTTGGAGAGTCCTTCCCTCCCGTCCTTCAATTAGTTCGGTTTCTGCAGTATCCTCTACCTCTTCAACTTTTCCAGGGTAGAGGATACTGCAGAAACCGAACGAATTGAAGGACGAGAGGGAAGGACTCTCCAAGCTCCAATCAATGGGAGTTCGCTGCTGCCCGATATCCCATTGATTCCTATGGGAACGTCTACACCTAACACCCTAACATGTACCCCGAGTCTAAACACCCCTAATCTGCCCCTCCTACACCTCCGCCACTTACATTATACTTATTAACCCCTAAACCGCTGCATCCGGAGCCCGCCGCAACTTAATAAAGTGTTTAACCCCTAAACCGCCGCTCCCGGACCCCGCCACCACTCAAGGTAGGGTGATCTTCAGGGGGGTAGTGTTAGGTTTTATAAAGGGGGGATTGGGTGGGTTTTAGAGTAGGGTTGGTGTGTGGGTGGTGGGTTGTAATGTTGGGGGGTATTGTATTTTTTTTACAGGTAAAAGAGCTGATTACTTTGGGGCAATGTCCCGCAAAAGGCCCTTTTAAGGGCTATTTGTAATTTAGTATAGGGTAGGGATTTTTTTTATTTTGGGGGGCTTTTTTATTTTATTAGGGGGATTAGATTAGGTGCAATTAGTATAATTTTTTAAAATTATTTTATTATTTTTTGTAATTTTGTTTTTTCCGTACTTTAGTTTATTTAATTTAATTGTTATTAATTGTAGTTAGTTTAGGTAATTATTTTAATTATAGTGTAGTGTTAGGTGTAATTGTAACTTAGGTTAGGTTTTATTTTACAGGTACTTTTGTATTTATTTTAACTAGGTAGTTATTAAATAGTTAATAAATATTTAATAACTATTGTACCTAGTTCAAATAAATACAAAGTTGCCTGTAAAATAAAAATAAATTCTAAAATAGCTACAATGTAACTATTAGTTATATTGTAGCTATCTTAGGGTTTATTTTATAGGTAAGTATTTATTCTTAAATAGGTATAATTTATTTAATGATAGGAATATTTATTCAGATTAATTTAAATTATATTGAAGTTAGGGGGTGTTAGGGTTAGACTTAGGTTTAGGGGTTAATAAATTTAATGTAGGTGGCGGCGGGGTCAGTGAGCGGCAGTTTAGGGGTTAAACATTTTATTTAGTTGCGGCGGGGTCCGGGAGAGGCGGTTTAGGGGTTAATAACTTTATTTAGGTGTGGCGGTATAGGGGGTAAAACAGTATAGTATAGTGTGGGTGTTTAGTGACAGGGTACCAAGAAAGCTGCGAATAAGCCGAAGAGCAGCGAGATCGATGACTGTTAGTTAATAACAGTACGCTGCTCATCGCTCCGTACTTGGTGTGCGGCTTTTTGACAGCTGTCTTGATAATTTTGGCGAACGTATTTAGGTCCGCGGCAACGATGTTAGTTGATCTTAGGCAAGCGTATTGGTGCTGTTGAATGCAAGAAAGTCGACGGCTTGATAACTAGAAGCCTCTCTATTTACCCCATATGTTCTCTAAATAGTACAGCTAGAGTCCCAGGGGTGTCCAAACTTTGCTCTCCAGAGGTTTTGGAACTACATTTCCCATGATGCTCAGCTAGATAAAATGCTGGCTGAGCATCATGAGAAATGTAGTTCCAAAACCTCTGGAGAGCAAAGTTTGGACACCCCTGAGCTAGACTAAAATGTAATAAGTCTATAAAAAATAATGTGGTGGTGCCTGTAAAGCAAATTGTCCCCTGGCTATGATGTTTTATACAATATGTACCTGCTAATAGCCTGCTAGCTATGTGAGTGCATGAAAATGTCCCCACTTATCCTAAAATGCACCCACGCCACAGTGCTTACCAGCTGCAGAAATGACTGCTTTCATCCAGCTCTGAGGACATTATCAGAGAAATCAAGTGTGGACTATATCGATGACCCAACAGGAGGAGGGTAGAGTCTAAGGGCCCGGTCCCCGAGACACCTGTGGCAGGCTTGTGACTAACGCCTACACTGGAAATAGGTATGCCAAGTAACAGCTCTGAGGGGAAAAAACATAATTTATGCTTACCTGATAAATTCCTTTCTCCTGTAGTGTGATCAGTCCACGGGTCATCATTACTTCTGGGATATTGCTCCTCCCCAACAGGAAGTGCAAGAGGATTCACCCAGCAGAGCTGCCATATAGCTCCTCCCCTCTACGTCACCTCCAGTCATTCGACCAAGGACCAACGAGAAAGGAGAAGCCAAAGGGTGTAGTGATGACTGGAGTATAATTTAAAAAATATTTACCTGCCGTAAAAAACAGGGCGGGCCGTGGACTGATCACACTACAGGAGAAAGGAATTTATCAGGTAAGCATAAATTATGTTTTCTCCTGTTAAGTGTGATCAGTCCACGGGTCATCATTACTTCTGGGATACCAATACCAAAGCAAAAGTACACGGATGACGGGAGGGACAGGCAGGCTCTTTATACAGAAGGAACCACTGCCTGAAGAACCTTTCTCCCAAAAATAGCCTCCGAAGAAGCAAAAGTGTCAAATTTGTAAAATTTGGAAAAAGTATGAAGCGAAGACCAAGTTGCAGCCTTGCAAATCTGTTCAACAGAGGCCTCATTCTTAAAGGCCCAAGTGGAAGCCACAGCTCTAGTGGAATGAGCTGTAATTCTTTCAGGAGGCTGCTGTCCAGCAGTCTCATAAGCTAAACGTATTATGCTACGAAGCCAAAAAGAGAGAGAGGTAGCAGAAGCTTTTTGACCTCTCCTCTGACCAGAGTAAACGACAAACAGGGAAGACGTTTGTCGAAAATCTTTAGTTGCCTGTAAATAAAATTTTAGGGCACGAACTACATCCAGATTGTGCAGAAGTCGTTCCTTCCTTGAAGAAGGATTTGGACACAAGGATGGAACAACAATCTCTTGATTGATATTCCTGTTAGTGACTACCTTAGGTAAGAACCCAGGTTTAGTACGCAGAACTACCTTATCCGAGTGAAAAATCAAATAAGGAGAATCACAATGTAAGGCTGATAACTCAGAGACTCTTCGAGCCGAGGAAATAGCCATTAAAAATAGAACTTTCCAAGATAACAACTTTATATCAATGGAATGAAGGGGTTCAAACGGAACGCCCTGTAAAACGTTAAGAACAAGGTTTAAACTCCATGGCGGAGCAACAGTTTTAAACACAGGCTTAATCCTGGCCAAAGCCTGACAAAAAGCCTGAACGTCTGGAACTTCTGACAGACGTTTGTGCAACAGAATGGACAGAGCTGAGATCTGTCCCTTTAAGGAACTAGCGGATAAACCCTTTTCTAAACCTTCTTGTAGAAAAGACAATATCCTAGGAATCCTAACCTTACTCCAAGAGTAACCTTTGGATTCGCACCAATATAGGTATTTACGCCATATTTTATGGTAAATCTTTCTGGTAACAGGCTTCCTAGCCTGTATTAAGGTATCAATAACTGACTCAGAAAAACCACGCTTTGATAAAATCAAGCGTTCAATTTCCAAGCAGTCAGCTTCAGAGAAGTTAGATTTTGATGTTTGAAAGGACCCTGTATCAGAAGGTCCTGTTTCAGAGGTAGAGACCAAGGTGGACAGGATGACATGTCCACCAGATCTGCATACCAAGTCCTGCGTGGCCATGCAGGCGCTATTAGAATCACTGATGCTCTCTCCTGTTTGATTCTGGCAATCAATCGAGGAAGCATCGGGAAGGGTGGAAACACATAAGCCATCCTGAAGGTCCAAGGTGCTGTCAAGGCATCTATCAGGACCGCTCCCGGATCCCTGGATCTGGACCTGTAACGAGGAAGCTTGGCGTTCTGTCGAGACGCCATGAGATCTATCTCTGGTTTGCCCCAATGACGAAGTATTTGGGCAAAGACCTCCGGATGAAGTTCCCACTCCCCCGGATGAAAAGTCTGACGACTTAAAAAATCCGCCTCCCAGTTCTCCACTCCCGGGATGTGGATTGCTGACAGGTGGCAAGAGTGAGACTCTGCCCAGCGAATTATCTTTGATACTTCCATCATTGCTAGGGAGCTTCTTGTCCCTCCCTGATGGTTGATGTAGGCTACAGTCGTGATGTTGTCCGACTGAAACCTGATGAACCCCCGAGTTGTCAACTGGGGCCAAGCCAGAAGGGCATTGAGAACTGCTCTCAATTCCAGAATGTTTATTGTTAGGAGACTCTCCTCCTGATTCCATTGTCCCTGAGCCTTCAGAGAATTCCAGACGGCGCCCCAAACTAGTAGGCTGGCGTCTGTTACAATTGTCCAGTCTGGCCTGCTGAATGGCATCCCCCTGGACAGATGTGGCCGAGAAAGCCACCATAGAAGAGAATTTCTGGTCTCTTGATCCAGATTCAGAGAAGGGGACAAGTCTGAGTAATCCCCATTCCACTGACTTAGCATGCACAATTGCAGCGGTCTGAGGTGTAGGCGTGCAAAGGGAACTATGTCCATTGCCGCTACCATTAAGCCGATTACCTCCATGCATTGAGCCACTGACGGGTGTTGAATGGAATGAAGGACACGGCATGCACTTTGAAGTTTTGTTAACCTGTCTTCGGTCAGGTAAATTTTCATTTCTACAGAATCTATAAGAGTCCCCAGGAAGGGAACTCTTGTGAGTGGAAAGAGAGAACTCTTCTTTTCGTTCACCTTCCATCCATGCGACCTTAGAAATGCCAGTACTAACTCTGTATGAGACTTGGCAGTTTGAAAGCTTGAAGCTTGTATCAGAATGTCGTCTAGGTACGGAGCTACCGAAATTCCTCGCGGTCTTAGTACCGCCAGAAGAGCACCCAGAACCTTTGTGAAGATTCTTGGAGCCGTAGCCAATCCGAATCGAAGAGCTACAAACTGGTAATGCCTGTCTAGAAAGGCAAACCTTAGATACCGGTAATGATCTTTGTGGATCGGTATGTGAAGGTAAGCATCTTTTAAATCCACTGTGGTCATGTACTGACCCTTTTGGATCATGGGTAAAATTGTCCGAATAGTCTCCATTTTGAACGATGGAACTCTTAGGAATTTGTTTAGGATCTTTAAATCCAGGATTGGCCTGAAAGTTCCCTCTTTTTTGGGAACCACAAACAGATTTGAGTAAAACCCTTGTCCCTGTTCCGACCGTGGAACTGGATGGATTACTCCCATTAATAAAATCTCTTGTACGCAGCGTAGAAACGCCTCTTTCTTTATTTGGTTTGTTGACAACCTTGACAGATGAAATCTCTCCCTTGGGGGAGAGTATTTGAAGTCCAGAAGGTATCCCTGAGATATTATCTCTAGCGCCCAGGGATCCTGGACATCTCTTGCCCAAGCCTGGGCGAAGAGAGAAAGTCTGCCCCCCACTAGATCCGTTCCCGGATCGGGGGCCCTCAATTCATGCTGTTTTAGGGGCAGCAGCAGGTTTCCTGGCCTGCTTGCCCTTGTTCCAGGACTGGTTAGGTCTCCAGCCTTGTCTGTAGCGAGCAACAGATCCTTCTTGTTTTGGAGCAGAGGAAGTTGATGCTGCTCCTGCTTTGAAATTCCGAAAGGAACGAAAATTAGATTGTCTAGCCTTAGGTTTGGCTCTGTCTTGAGGCAGGGCATGGCCTTTACCTCCTGTAATGTCAGCGATAATTTCTTTCAATCCGGGCCCGAATAAGGTCTGCCCTTTGAAAGGTATATTAAGTAATTTAGACTTAGAAGTAACGTCAGCTGACCAGGATTTTAGCCACAGTGCTCTGCGCGCCTGAATGGCGAATCCGGAATTCTTAGCCGTAAGCTTAGTTAAATGTACTACGGCATCTGAAATAAATGAGTTAGCTAACTTAAGAGCTTTAAGCTTGTGTGTAATCTCATCTAATGGAGCTGATTCAAGTGTCTCTTCCAGAGACTCAAACCAAAATGCTGCTGCAGCCGTGACAGGCGCAATGCATGCAAGGGGTTGCAATATAAAACCTTGTTGAACAAACATTTTCTTAAGGTAACCCTCTAACTTTTTATCCATTGGATCTGAAAAGGCACAGCTATCCTCCACCGGGATAGTGGTACGCTTAGCTAAAGTAGAGACTGCTCCCTCCACCTTAGGGACCGTTTGCCATAAGTCCCGTGTGGTGGTGTCGATTGGAAACATTTTTCTAAATATCGGAGGGGGTGAGAACGGCACACCGGGTCTATCCCACTCCTTAGTAACAATTTCAGAAAGTCTCTTAGGTATAGGAAAAACGTCAGTACTCGACGGTACCGCAAAATATTTATCCAACCTACACATTTTCTCTGGTATTGCAACTGTGTTACAATCATTCAGAGCCGCTAACACCTCCCCTAGTAATACACGGAGGTTTTCCAGCTTAAATTTAAAATTTGAAATATCTGAATCCAATCTGTTTGGATCAGAACCGTCAGCCGCAGAATGAAGCTCTCCGTCCTCATGTTCTGCAAGTTGTGACGCAGTATCTGACATGGCCCTAACATTATCAGCGCACTCTGTTCTCATCCCAGAGTGATCACGCTTACCTCTTAGTTCTGGTAATTTAGCCAAAACTTCAGTCATAACAGTAGCCATATCCTGTAATGTGATTTGTAATGGCCGCCCAGATGTACTCGGCGCCACAATATCACGCACCTCCCGAGCGGGAGATGCAGGTACTGACACGTGAGGCGAGTTAGTCGGCATAACTCTCCCCTCGTTGTTTGGTGAAATGTGTTCAATTTGTACAGATTGACTTTTATTTAAAGTAGCATCAATACAGTTAGTACATAAATTTCTATTGGGCTCCACTTTGGCATTAGCACATATAGCACAGATGTCTTCCTCTGAATCAGACATGTTTAACACACTAGCAAATAATCTAGCAACTTGGAAATACTTTTCAAGTAATTTATTATAATAAGAAAACGTACTGTGCCTATAAGAAGCACAGAAAGAGTTATGACAGTTGAAAGTTAATAAACTGAAAGGTTATAGCATCAAATCTTTGTAAAAAACACAATTTTAGCAAAGGCTTGTTCCCATTAGCAAAGGATAACTAACCCTGATAGCAGAAAAAAAAGTTACAGAAATAAACGTTTTTTATCACAGTCAACTACAACCTGAGTTCTGTAGAGATGAACCGGATCATGCAGGAAGTATAGTGAGCTTCTGACTGAATTTTTTGATGCGTAGCAAAAGCGCCAAAAACGGCCCCTCCCCCTCACACACAACAGTGAGAGAGATCAGTAAACTGTCATAAATTAAATAAAACAACTGCCAAGTGGAAAAAAATAGTGCCCAAAATATTTTATTCACCCAGTACCTCAGAAATGAAACGATTTTACATGCCAGCAAAAAACGTTTAACATAAATTAAGTGTTATTAAAAAGCCTGTTGCTAGTCCCTGCAAATTAGGCTAAAGTCTTATGCACACAGTATAATTCCAGTGAAGTGCCATTCCCCAGAATACTGAAGTGTAAAATATACATACATGACAGCCTGATACCAGTTGCTGCTACTGCATTTAAGGCTGAGTTTACATTATATCGGTATGGCAGAATTTTCTCATCAATTCCATTGTCAGAAAATAATAAGCTGCTACATACCTCTTTGCAGATTAATCTGCCCGCTGTCCCCTGATCTGAAGTTTACCTCTCCTCAGATGGCCGAGAAACAGCAATATGATCTTAACTACGCCGGCTAAAATCATAGTAAAAACTCAGGTAGATTCTTCTTCAAATTCTACCAGAGAAGGAATAACACACTCCGGTGCTATTATAAAATAACAAACTTTTGATTGAAGGTATAAAACTAAGTATAATCACCATAGTCCTCTCACACATCCTATCTAGTCGTTGGGTGCAAGAGAATGACTGGAGGTGACGTAGAGGGGAGGAGCTATATGGCAGCTCTGCTGGGTGAATCCTCTTGCACTTCCTGTTGGGGAGGAGCAATATCCCAGAAGTAATGATGACCCGTGGACTGATCACACTTAACAGGAGAAACATAATTTCTTTCCTAAGATACTGTGAGTCCACAGAATCATCAATTACTGTAGGGAATATAAGCTGTTAAACGTCACTTCCCTTCCCACAATCCCCAGTCATTCTCTTTGCCTTTGGTGAAATTTTTGGTGTCTGATGAAGACTGGATTATTTCACTTCAATCAAGATTTTATTATTTTGAAAGCCAGAGTAGGTTTGCTCTGATCTTTCTTCTCAAAATTGGGTCTAGCCGTACTCCACGTTAATCTCTTTAGTAGGGCAGTGGTGGCTTTAAAGTTGTTAAGAACTTGTTAGGTGGACCTTGCTGCATTTTCCAAACATGTTGCTGCCCTGGTATAGAAAGCCTGAGTAGGTTTACTCTGATCTTTCTTTTCTTCACAGGTCCCTGTGAGGAGTGGCATCCTCTCATACTAGGTGAGCTGTCCTCCTGCCGGACAGCTGAATGTACAGGTAAGTGCCTTTTTGTCTTCTGGGGCTAGGAGGCTAGCACTAAAGGGGTTAAGGACTCTAACAACTGAAAGCCTGTACTTAGTTTGGGACACAAATCTTATGAAGGATGGTTTATGGCAGTGGGCAGACACAAATCTGGCATGTGTTTGTAGAGACAGAGTTAATCTTTTTCAAGGAAGGAAGGAAGGATTTAACTTTCTTTGGGGCTTAGAGTTTTATGTATCCCTCTCTTGGCTATGATTCGGTTAATACAAGTTTCAGAGGGGAGATGGACAGTGCAGGACCTGTTTAATTTTCCGTTAAGAGCAGGACTAATGTATATTTGCTTAAAGGAACACTGAACCAAAAAAAAAAAAAATATTTTGTGATTCAGATAGAGCATGCAATTTTAAGCAACTTTCTAGTTTACTCCTATTATCAATTTTTCCTCGTTCTCTTGCTATCTTTATTTGAAGAAGAAGGCATCTAAGCTTTTTTTTGTTCAGAACTCTGGACAGCACTTTTTTATTGGTGGATGAATTTATCCACCAATCAGCAAGAACAACCCGGATTGTTCACCAAAAAATGGTCAGGCATCTAAACTTACATTCTTGCATTTCAAAGAAAGATACCAAGAGAATTAATAAAAATTTGATAATAGGAGTAAATGAGAAAGTTGCTTAAAATTTCATGCTCTATCTGAATCACAAAACAAAAAATTTGGGTTCAGTGTCCCTTTAATTCTGCCTACGCCATTCTTGTGGCCGATAGTGGAACCTTATAGGAGAGCGTGCTCTTCTTTGTGGCGCCTTACTATGAGAAGGGGTGTGAAGAGTGGAGGTGCAATCTTGTTTTTATTTATGTTGACCTAGGGGATATTGGCACAACTCTGTTAGTGTTTGTTCCCCAGCTAGTTTTTGCATCTGTTCCTGGCGGCAGTATGAAGCGCAAAGTATGCACGTTTCATCTTGATGCTGTATGCAGCCCCGCCTCCTTCTCAGGGTGGCGCCATCTTGGGCTAGGTTAATCTGCAATTACCCTGCTTCGTTCTTCGTTCTCAGCAGCGTTATTGGTCTGACAGTCCCTGATTGTTGTCAGCGGAGTTATTGAAGCTCATTTAGTATTCCGGTTTCGGAGGCAGCAATGAGAGAAAGCAGTTTAGTGAATAAGATACTCAGAACTGCTTTAATAAAACTGACTGCTTGGAGACAATTATGTTTAGCCCCAAGCGAAGTTATATATCACAGAGGTTTTAGTGATACTCAGAACTGGTCTAATATTATATTATTATTAATAATATTATTTTTGTTTTATAAGCAACAAATATGTTTTACTTTAATCAACAAAAGTATGTGTTATTTTAAACAAGTATGTATGTTGAAGCACATATACTGGTCTGTTCCGAAGAATATTTAGGGTAAATCTTTTAAAATAAAAATATTCTTTTGTTAGATATGTCTTCAGAAAGATTTTGAGACAATATCCAATATACGTTCAAGACTGCTTGAATATCATATTAGCTAAGCAGTTTAGTGACTAAGGATTTCTGAATTGCTTCCCTAGTTTGGGTTGGCAACAATATAAAAGGTTGTTGCCCTCTGAGCCTCATGTCTCCTAGGATGATACTGTTCAAGCAATGTCACAGTTTTCTCTTTCTACATCCCAAGCCTCTATGGTGTCACATGCAGTGCCCTGCCGTTCCTCTCACTCTTAGAAAAGTATTTGCCTGCAGATTTTTCAGCTCAGATATCCTCTGCGATATCTGCAGCTTTATCTGTACCTATCCTACAGGGAAAACGCAAGAGGACTGTTGAAGATTCAGATAGTAAGGTTTCTGCTCCTCATTCTGCTACATAGAGTGCTCTCTCTCCTAAGTTGGTGAGGATTCGCTGGTGGCTTAAGGGTAAAATTTCAAATTCGGACAGTGTAATTCCTTCTTCTGATGCTGACGTTGTCTACTTCAGATGTATGCTTGCACACCTCGTGTACTGTTAGAGGAGGTTTTTGGCTACTTGGATGACATTGATACCCCTGTCTTTGTCAACATTGAAAGTTTTGTGAACTTAATCATTTCTATGATGTTCCTTCCTATGAGGAAGTGTTTCTAGATGTGCCTTGGATATTTTCACAGGAATAAGAGAATCTAGGGATACCTTTCTCCCTGTTTCCGGTCCTTTAAAGGATTTTCCTGTCGCTGACTCCATTAAATACATGGTGCTCTAAGTAGAATGGAGCTTTTCTACTATGGTTCAGAGAACTTTGATCCCTATGGAGGGTAGCTGCTCCTTTACGGATCTATGGATAAGAAGCTGGAGGTTTAATTGTTCATTTAGAGCAATGCCTTGTCTTTTTCGACTTGCTGTGCTAGACAATATATGATTCAGGTGTCATCCTTCTTTGAGCAAACTCTCTTTCAAGAGATCTTGTACAATTTTCTTTCGAATAGATGGGAAATGAATCTGGAGAAGAGTTCCCTTGTTTCATCTACAAGGGTGATTTATTTAGAGATCTTAATAGATTCTCTATCTAGGAGAAGATTTCTAACAGAGGTCAGATTATCAAGGATTTATTCCTTTTCCTTTCTCTGCAGTCTACTGTCCGGCTAACAGCGAGCTCTTGTGGTCCAGTAAATAACTTAGCCATTTTGCAACCAGAAAGTTGGAAGTTTGGATCCAGCTGCAGTTGATTTGATCTTCACTTTACAGTGACTCAATGTATGGAGTGAATTGGTCTGATGGTTATCATGGACATCAATCCTTTTGCTATTTTCCATAGAATGGAGGACATTCGGATCTGTCTTAGAGGATAGATTTAGATAATTCGACAAGAGACTCTCTCCCGTAATGGTTTCTCTGGAGTATCTGTCTCAGGGCGCATGCTTCTAGAGACATTCCTGGGTGATGTGACCACGGACGCCAACCTGCTGGGCTGGTAAACAGTCTGGGTCTTGTTTAAGGCGATTATGGACTCGGAAGTGTCTGCTCTTAAGAGCGATTTACAATGCTCCAATGGCTTGGCCTCAGTTGTCCTTAGCTTGGTTCCAGTCGGACAATATCACCTCAATGGTTTACATCAACCACCAGGGAGGAACTCAGAGTTCCTTAGCCATGTAGTAGGTGACTTAGATTGTTCAGTGGGCGGAAGCTCTCAAATGTTGTCTATTTGCCATCAACATTCCAGGAGTGGACAACTGGGAAGCGGTTTTCCTAAGCAGACAGATTTTTCATCCTAGGGAGTGGGAACTCCATCCAGAGCTGTTCTCCAACTTAACCCTCAATTGGGGGGTGCCGGAGATGGATCTGATGGCGTCTTGGCAAAATGCCAAGCTGCCAAGGTACGGTTTGAAGACAAGAGATCCACAGGCTGCTCTGATAGATGCTTTGGCGGTTCCTTGGGATTTCAGTCTGGCATACCTGTTTTCTCCTAATTGTCCCTGCGTGGCCTTGCAGGATCTGATATGCAGACCTAGTGGAGATGTCATCTCTTCCACCTTGGAGACTGCCTCTGAGGGAGGACCTTCTGATTCAGGGTTCCTTCTCTCATCCAAAAATGTTTTTTTCCCTCTGAAGCTGACTGCTTGGAGATTGAACGCTTAGTTCTCTCTAAGAGTGTTTTTTCTGAATCGGTCATTGAGACCATGATTCAAGCTTGCAAGCCAGTTACGGAAAATATTTACCATAAGATATGCTTTGGTAGATATCTTTATTGGAGTGAATCCAAGGGCTACTCTTGGAGTAGGGTCAGGCTTCTTAGAATTTTGTCCTTTCTACAGGAAGGTCTGGAGAAAGGTTTTGTCAGTCAGTTCTCTGAAGGGTCAGATTTCTGCATTATCTCTTTTGCTGCATAAGCGTCTGGCGGACGTGCTAGATCTTTTTGTCAGGCCTTGGTCAGTATCAGGCCTGTGTTTAAATTTGTTGCTCCTCCTGGGAGCCTTAACTTTGTTCTTAAAGTTTTGCAGCAAACTCTGTTTGAGCCATTGCATTCCATAGATATTAAATTGTTATCATGGAAGGTTTTGTTTCGTATTGCTATCTCTTCTGCTTGGAGAGTGTCAGATCTCTCAGCTTTGCAGTGTGATTCGCCTTATCTTATCTTTCATGCAGACGAGGCGGTTTCTTTACTAAGTTAGGTTCTTTCCTAAAGTGGTTTCGGACAGGAATTTTACTTAGGAAATTGCTGTTCCTTCTCTTTGTCATAGTTCTGCTTTTCTGAAGAACGTTTGTTGCACAACTTGGAGGTTGTGAGTGCTTTAAAATTTTATTTACAGGCGACTAAGGATTTTTGCAAGTCTTCTGCCCTGTTTGTTTCTCTGGGAAACGTAAAGGTCAGAAGGCTTCTGCTACCTCTCTTTCTCTCTGGTTGAGAAGTATAATTGGTTTTGTTTATGAGACTGCTGGGCAGCAGTCTCCTGAAAGAATTACAGCTCATTTCACTAGGGCTGTCTCTTCTTCTTGGATTTTCAAAAATGAAGCTTCTGTTGAAATGGATTGCAAGGCTGCAACTTGGTCTTCTCTGCATACCCTGTTTACAAATTTGATTATTTTGCCTCAAATGAGGTTCTTTTGGGAGAAAGGTTCATCAAGTGGTGGTGCCTTCTGTTTAGGTTACCTGTCTTGTCCCTCCCTAATCATCGGTGTCCTCTAGCTTGGATATTGGTTCCCAACAGTAATTGATGATTCCGTGGACTAACCGTATCTTAGGAAAGAAAACAAAATTTATGCTTACCTGATAAATTGATTTATTTCCGGATACTGTTAGTCCACGGCCCGCCCTTTATTTTAAGACAGTTGTTTTTAACTTTAACCTCAGGCACCTCTACATCTTATGTTATTTCCTTTTTCTCCATTTTCCTTCGGTCGAATGACTGTGGATTGTGGGAAGGGAAGTGACGTTTAACAGCTTTGCTGTGGTGCTCTTGGCCTTCTCCTGCTGGCCAGGAGTGATATTCCCAACAGTAATTGATGATTCCGCGGACTCACCGTATCAGGTAAGTATAAATTTTGTTTCATGCTTAACTGATAAAATTATTACTTTCATGGTGGTGACAGTCCACAATCCATTACTCCTGGGAATTATTCTTCCTTACCACTAGGAGGCAAAGATTGCAAAACCCGAAGAGCTCTATTAAACCCCTACCACCTCACAGGTACCTCAGTCTAACATATAGCCAAGCAAAATGAGGTAGGAAAAAGCAATAAGAGCCATAAAAAGAGCAAGGAAAAAAATCTGCTTTAAAAAAAAAAAAACACCAAAAATCACAGAGAGGATTCTCATGGACTCTCACTACTATAAAAGAGATGAATTTATCAGGTAAGAATAAATTATGTTTTCTTTCATACAGGTAGTGAGAGCTCACAATCTATTATTCCTGGGAACTAAAAACCAAGTTGTGAAGTCCCCGAATAATAACAGAGGGTGGCATTTAAAACATCTTTTTCACTGAGAAAATAAAATCCACAACTCCACAGAAACCCAAGAAGGGCATACATTATATATTATATATATATTTTTTTTTAATGCAATTAAAAAATTAATCAGACACAAATAAATCAAGCTGAGATAACTGCCTGAAGGACCTTCCTACCAAAGGCTGCCTCAGAAGAAACAAAAAAATCAAAATGGTAGTATGCGAAGAAGACCAAGTAGCTACCTTGCAAATTTGATCAACAAGAGACTCATTCTTGAAAGCCCAAGAATTGGCAACTGACCTTGTAGATTGAGCAGTAATCTTGCCTCCAAGTAAGCCTTGTGAAAAGGAAATTTATGCTTACCTGATAATTTGATTTCTTTTAAGATACGACGAGTCCACGGATTCATCCTTTACTTGTGGGATATTATCCTCCTGCTAACAGGAAGTGGCAAAGAGCACCACAGCAGAGCTGTCTATATAGCTCCTCCCTTGACTCCACCCCCAGTCATTCGACCGAAGGTATAGGAAGAAAAAGGAGAAACTAAAAGGTGCAGAGTTGACTGAAGTTTTAAACAAAAAATATAATCTGTCTTAAATTGAGAGGGCGGGCCGTGGACTCGTCGTATCTTAGAAGAAATCAATTTATCAGGTAAGCATAAATTTCCTTTTCTTCTACAAGATACGATGAGTCCACGGATTCATCCTTTACTTGTGGGATACAATACCAAAGCTACAGGACACGGATGAACGGGAGGGACAAGACAGATACCTAAACAGAAGGCACCACTGCTTGAAGAACTTATCTCCCAAAAATAGCCTCAGAAGAAGCAAAGGTATCAAATTTGTAAAATTTGGAAAAGGTATGAAGGGAGGACCAAGTCGCAGCCTTACAAATCTGTTCAACAGAAGCATCGTTTTTAAAAGCCCATGTGGAAGCCACCGCTCTAGTAGAATGAGCTGTAATTTTTTCAGGAGGCTGCAGTCCAGCAGTCTTGTATGCCAAACGGATGATGCTTTTCAGCCAAAAAAAAAAGAGAGGTAGCGGTAGGTTTTTGCCCTCTACGTTTTCCAGAATAGACAACAAACAGAGAAGATGTTTGACGGAAATCCTTGATCGCTTGCAAGTAAAACTTCAAGGCATGAACCACTTCCAAGTTATGCAACAGACGCTCCTTCTTAGAAGAAGGGTTAGGACACAGAGAAGGAACAACAATTTCCTGATTAATATTCTTATTTGAAACAACCTTAGGAAGGAATCCAGGTTTAGTGCGCAAAACCACCTTATCAGAATGGAATATAAGATAAGGCGAGTCGCATTGTAATGCAGATAGCTCAGAAACTCTTCGAGCAGAAGAGATTGCAACTAAAAACAAAACTTTCCAAGATAGAAGTTTAATATCTATGGAATGCATGGGTTCAAACGGAACCCCTTGAAGAACATTAAGAACTAAATTCAAACTCCATGGCGGAGCAACAGGTTTAAACACAGGCTTAATTCTAACCAAAGCCTGACAAAACAACTGAACGTCTAGGACATCTGCCAGACGCTTGTGCAGTAAGAGTGACAAAGCAGAAATCTGTCCTTTTAAGGAACTAGCTGATAACCCCTTCTCCAATCCTTCTTGGAGAAAGGACAAAATCCTAGGAATCCTGATCTTACTCCATGAAAAGCATTTGGATTTGCACCAATAAAGATATTTACGCCATATCTTATGGTAAATTTTCCTAGTGACAGGCTTTCGAGCCTGAATCAAGGTATCAATGACCAACTCAGAGAATCCCCGCTTAGATAAAATCAAGCGTTCAATCTTCAGGCAGTCAGTTGCAGAGAAATTAGATTTGGATGTTGGAACGGACCCTGAATAAAAAGGTCCTGTCTCAGTGGCAGTTTCCACGGTGGCAGAGATGACATCTCCACCAGGTCTGCATACCAAGTCCTACGTGGCCACGCAAGCGCTATCAAGATTACCGAAGCCCTCTCCTGTTTGATTCTGGCAATCAGACGAGGAAGAAGAGGAAAAGGCGGAAACACATAAGCCAGGTTGAACGACTAAGGTACTGCTAGAGCATCTATCAGTACTGCTTGAAGATCCCTTGATCTGGACCCGTAACAAGGAAGTTTGGCATTCTGACAGGATGCCATCAGATCCAATTCCGGTATGCCCCATTGATGAATCAATTGTGCAAACACCTCCGGATGGAGCTCCCACTCCTGCGGATGAAAAGTCTGATGACTTAGAAAATCTGCTTCCCAGTTTTCCACTCCTGGGATTTATATTGCTGATGGATGGCAAGAGTGAGTCTCTGCCCATCAAATTATTTTGGAAACCTCTATCATCGCTAGAGAACTCTTTGTCCCCCCTTTATGATTGATATATGCTACAGTCATGATATTGTTCGACTGGAATCTTATGAACTTGGCCGAATCCAGCTGAGGCCACGCTTGAAGCACGTTGAATATAGCTCTCAGTTCCAGAATATTTATTGGCAGTAGGGACTCCTCCTGAGTCCACACACCCTGAGCCTTCAGGGAATCCCAGACTGCACCCCAGTCCAAGAGGCTGGCGTCCGTCGTCACTATGACCCATGCTGGCCTGCGCAAGCACATTCCCTGGGACAGATGATCCTGTGACAAGCACCAATGAAGAGAGTCTCTGGTCTCTAGATCCAGATTTATCCTTGGAGATAAATCCGCATAATCCCCATTCCACTGTCTGAGCATGCACAGCTGCAGTGGTCTGAGATGTAAGCGAGCAAACGGAACTATGTCCATTGCCGCTACCATTAATCCAATTACCTCCATACACTGAGCCACTGATGGCCGAGGAGTGGAATAAAGTGCTCGGCAAGTAGTTAAGATCTTTGATTTTCTGACCTCCGTCAGAAAAATTTTCATGTCTACCGAATGGAATGGAACTCTTGTCAGAGGAACAAGTGAACTCTTTTTTATGTTCACCTTCCACCCGTGAGTTCTTAGAAAAGCCAATACGATGTCAGTGTGAGATTTGGCTAGATGGTAAGTTGACGCCTGAATCAAAATATCGCACAGATAGGGCGCCACTGCTATGCCCCGCGGCCTTAGAACCGCCAGAAGGGACCCTAGCACCTTTGTGAAAATTCTGGGAGCTGTGGACAACCCGAAAGGAAGGGCCACAAACTGGTAATGTTTGTCCAGGAAGGCGAACCTGAGGAACTGGTGATGATCTTTGTGGATAGGAATGTGAAGATACGCATCCTTCAAATCCACGGTGGTCATATATTGACCCTCCTGGATCATTAGTAAGATTGTTTGTATGGTCTCCATCTTGAAAGAACAGATTGGCGTAAAACCCCTGCCCTTGTTCTAATTTTGGAACTGGGCAGATTACACTCATGGTATATAGGTCTTCTACGCAGCGTAAGAACGCCTCTCTTTTTGTCTGGTCTACAGACAAACGTGAAAGATGAAATCTCCCTCTTGGGAGAGAATCTTTGAATTATAGACGATACCCCTGGGTCACAATTTCTAATGCCCAGGAATCCTGAACGTCTCTTGCCTGAGCGAAGAGAGAAAGTCTGCCCCCTACTAGATCTGGTCCCGGATCAGGGGCTGCCCCTTCATGCTGTCTTGGAAGCAGCAGCAGGCTTCTTGGACTATTTACCTTTATTCCAGGTCTGGTTAGGTCTCCAGACTGACTTGGATTGAGCAAAGTTCCCCTCCTGCTTAGAGGCGGATGCGGAAGTAGAGGGACCGCCTTTAAAGTTTCGAAAGGAACGAAAATGATTCTGTTTGGTCCTCATTTTAACCGTCTTGTCCTGAGGAAGGGCATGACCTTTACCTCCAGTAATGTCAGAAATGATCTCCTTTAGTTCAGGCCCGAATAGGGTCCTTACCCTTAAAGGGAATAGCTAAAAGCTTGGATTTAGATGACACATCAGCAGACCATGACTTAAGCCATAACGCTCTACGCGCTAAAATGGCAAAGCCTGCATTCTTTGCCGCTAATTTAGCCATTTGGAAAGCGGCATCTGTAATAAAAGAATTAGCTAGCTTGAGAGCCTTAATTCTATCCAAAATATCATCTAATGGGGTCTCAACCTTAAGAGACTCCTCTAGAGCCTCAAACCAAAAAGCTTCTGCAGTAGTTACTGGAACAATGCAAGCTATAGGTTGTAGATGTAAACCCTGATGAATAAACAATTTCTTTAGAAGCCCCTCTAATTTTTTATCCATAGGATCTTTGAAAGCACAACTGTCCTCAATAGGTATAGTTGTACTCTTTGCCAGGGTAGAAATAGCTCCCTACACCTTAGGGACCGTCTGCCACGAATCCCGAATGGTGTCAGATATGGGAAACATTTTCTTAAAAGTAGGAGGGGGAGAGAACAGAATGTCTGGTCTATCCCATTCCTTAGTAACAATGTCCGAAATTCTTCTAGGGACTGGAAAAACATTAGTGTAAGTAGGGACCTCTAGATATTTATCCATTTTACATAGTTTCTCTGGTGGGATGACAATAGGGTCACAATCATCCAGAGTCGCTAAGACCTCCCTGAGTAACAAGCGGAGGTGTTCAAGCTTAAACTTAAAGGCCGTCACATCTGAGTCTGTTTAAGGGAACATCTTTCCTGAATCAGAAAGCTCTCCCTCAGACAGCAATTCCCCCACCCCCAAATCAGAACACTGTGAGGGTACATCGGAGATGGCCAATAAAGCATCAGAGGGCTCAGCATTTACTCTAATACCTGACCTGCTGCGCTTACCCTGTAAACCTGGCAGTTTAGATAATACCTCTGTAAGGGTAGTAGACATAACTGCAGCCATATCTTGCAGGGTGAAAGAATTAGACGCACTAGAAGTACTTAGCGTCGCTTGGGCGGGCGTTAAAGGTTGCGACACTTGGGGAGAAGCAGATGGCATAACTTGATTCTCTTCTGACTGAGAATCATCCTGAGACATACTTTTATCAGCTAAAATATGTTCTTTGCAATGTAAAGCCCTTTCAGTACATGAGGGACACATTTGAAGTGGGGGTTCCACAATGGCTTCTAAACACATGGAACATTGGCTTTCCTCAATGTCAGACATGTTAAACAGGCTAGTAATAACCACAAACAGGCTTGAAAACACTTTATTTAGTGAAAAAATAATAAAAAAAAAACGGTACTGCGCCTTTAAGAGAAAAAAGCATACAATTTTTCCAAAACTGCTTCAAATTGATAAAATTATCTCAATTTTATGATATATATATATATATATCCTAACTTGCCAGCTAAGATTGCACCACAAGAAAAGGATCACTTAACTCTTATGTATAAAAAACGTTATTATCAGTCAATAAAACCCCCTGCACCTCGCCACATGCCCTCAGGGGTCTGCAAAATCGGATTAACCCTTCGATCAGGCCCAAACTCTCTTGAAGGGCCCACCGGAGCTGGAGCTTGCTGCTTGCATGGGGAATACAGCTGCGCAACTGAGGCGCGAAAATAGGCCCCGCCCATCTACTCGATGTCTCACAGCCTTGCAAAAGAACCGCTCCAAAGCGGTCTAAAAAACTAGCCATGTGGGTTCATATACCCAAGTCTAACTGAAGCCATGTGTACCCTCCATTGCCAATAAAAATGAAAACGTTTGCACAAAAAACGTTAATTTGTCTCCCAACATATAATCGTTTGCCCACAAACATTATGTTATCAGTGTCAATCATTTTTTATAGCTCAACATACAGGGGTCTAGTAATACCCTTCTTTTTTACAATAGGATTACTGCTTACCCTTTCCCTCATGGGGATACTGTCAGCCAATTCTGAAATAACACAGTCTCTCCAGAAAAAAATGACTGAACATACCTCAATGCTTGTAGCATGAAAACCGTTCCTCACACTGAAGTTTCTTAAGTACACCTCAGCCATTCTGTGGGAACTACGTTGGATCTTAGTAACAACTGCTAAGATCATCAGTCTCCAGGCAGAAATCTTCATCCATCTGCTGCCTGGGAAAAAATAGCACTCACCGGTACCATTTAAAATAAAAAAGTCTTGCTTGAAGAAAATAAAAACTAACATTTTATCACCTCTTTCACTTTACCCTTCCTATTACTTAGTATAGGCAAAGAGAATGACTGGGAGGTGGAGTCAAGGGAGGAGCTATATAGACAGCTCTGCTGTGGTGCTCTTTGCCACTTCCTGTTAGCAGGAGGATAATATCCCACAGGTAAAGGATGAATCCGTGGACTCGTCGTATCTTGTAGAAGAAATAAAAGTTTCAACCAGAAAGCCAAACCAACAGCAGAAACTTTGTTATTTTCTAGTATCAGAAAAATGAATAAAAACTAAAAGTCTGGCTAAAATCATTAGTAGCATCAACATAGCATTTAAATGCTCTAACAACATACAAATTATGAAAAGATCTCTGAAACATTCTTAGTATTAGGACACAAAAATGGACAACAATCTCCTTGCTGATATTGTCTGAAGAAACAACTTAGGCAAAGAAATCAAATTTAGTCTGTAAAACTGCCTTACCCTGATGAAAAATAAGTTGAGGATCCCAGAAAGAGCAGACCATTCTGAAACTCTTCTAGCAGAAGGTAGCCAAAAGGAATAAAACCTTCCAAGAAATAAGTTTAACATAAGTTCAAAATTAATTTGGCTTAAATTGAGTTAATACAGGCTTAATATGGGCCAAAGCCTGAACAAAATCATGAATATCAGGAAGATTAATAATCTTCCTATGAAATAAAACAGAAAGAGCAGAAATCTGCCCATTCAGAGAACAGGCAGATAAGCCCTTATCCAAACCATCTTGTAAGAACTGCAAAATCCTAGGAATTCTAAAAGAATGCCAGGAAAAATTATGATCTGTACACCATGAAATAAAGGCCTTTCAAACCTTATGATAAAGCTTCCTAGTTACAGACTTAGGTGCCTGAATCAAGGTTTTAATAACAGAATCAGAAAAACATTTAAGTATAAGAACTAACCATTCAATTTCCATGCTATCAAGATCAGAGTTTTCAGATGGAAAATCGGACATTGAGACAGAAGGTCTGGTCGTAGACGAAGAGGCCAAGGAGGGCAACTGGACATCTAAACCAGATCTGGATACCAAATCCTGTGAAGTCAAGCTGGGGCAATCAGAATTACAGAGGATTTCTCTAAACTTACCTTGGAGATCACTCTGGAAAGAAGTACTAGAGGAGGAAACAGATAAGCAAGCTGAAAAGACCAAGAAGCTATTAGGGCATCTACAATCTCAGCCTGAGGATCCCTGGACCTCACAAAAGCACCTTGGAAGTTTGTTGTTCAAACAAGAAGTGATCAGTTCTATCTCTTGGAGGTCCCAAATATCCACAATCTGATTCAACACATCCTGGTAAGGGGACCATTTGATTGACGACTGAGAAAGTCTACTTCCCAGAAGCTCACTCCTGGAATATGAATTGCAGAGATTAGACAGGAATCTATTTCTGCCCATGAGAGAATTTGAGCCACCTCCCTAATGGCTGGGGAACTGAGTTCCCCCTGATGGTTGACAAAAGCCACTGCTGTGACATTGTTTGGAAATGGATATGAGACTGCCTTTTTCAATAGAGGTCAAGTCTGTTGTGATCACAGTCCCGGTAGGACGAGCATAAGAAGTCCCCTGAATAAATAAATGATGACCCAGCCACCAAGTCAGAAACTGACTTGTACTGGGATCTAGAAAAATCTTCTGATAGCTTAGTATGATCTCTGCACCACTGACTAAGCGAGCAAAAGGAATAGCATCCAACACTGCAATAATGAGACCCAAGACTTCCATATAAAGAGCAACAGAGGGAAAGAAGAGAAACTGAAGGCTCAGACAGGCTGAAACCAATTTTACGAATACAAGGAAAAGGAAGGCGCTCTGAAGTCAAAATAGTGTTCAGACCCCTTAGACTGCCGTACATTGAAATCCAGATAACAACATGGATAATATACAATGTGCTTACCACATCAGTGTCCAGTTTTATGTTGTTGCAATCCAGGACAAAATTCCAGCTAGTATAAGTGACGTCAGAGGGAATAGTGTTGCAACGATATCCGGAAAGTGCAACTCCTAGTTTCCTACATAAGGGGGTCACGTGTTCACCGACATCTCTGCCAACTGCAGTAGTAGCTCCAGGGCGGACACTGCCAGAGCAAATGCATTAATGACCATAGAAGCAGCAGAAGCTCCAAAGTGAGAGTCACAAGAACGGTCAAATGCGAGAAAACTTGATATTATTTTACATGAGTTAAAAACTTGGACACAAATCCACTACAGGTATGCTGACATGAATTGATTTACTCCCAGGAGTAATGGATCGTGTATTGGATCTCATCACCTTGAAATAGAAGACATGTGCATTTCTTTCGTTACAAATGCAAATTCGTAATGAAAAACGGATATTGATATTGTTTTAACGAAACAAATATCCAAAATGAATGCACCAACGAAATTTAAAGTAAACGAAAAAATACTGACAAAGTTCATCAGTATTCATTCGTTTTCTTACAATTACCTTTAAGGGGTAAAATACCTCTAGATACCAATGAACGAATATTTTTTGCGCTGCACAAGTCTACCTGAATCTGTTCCCCTAAAAGAACAGTAATCACTGGCTTATAGGTCTATTACACATGCCAAGAAAGATCTGGCCTTTAAAAATGATCTTATGAGACAGGAGGAATCTTCCTCTCAGAGCGTGAGACCGAAAGCCTATGCTGTATCCTTAGGTAATTATGTTCTATAACCAAGGAACTTGAACATAATTTTCTCCAAGTATCCTGGAAAAGTTCAGTCTGCCCCCCACCAGAACAGGGTCTGTGTTGAAGGCTCATACCAACTTGGAGGAAGGGACAGGCTTTTTTTTTGTCTGTTTGAACTTGAACCAAGAGATAACATACTTTTACATGTACTTGGAAGTTTCAGACTTCTGACACACTAAAGAGTAAGATCTTTGCGTCTTGGAATGACAAAAGGAGTGAAATAATCTAATGGACTTAAACCTGCCCTTAGCTTTTTTTGTCTTACCTCCAGTGACTGTAGCAATGATAGCATCCGGTCTAGGTCCAAAAAAACAATTTATGTAAGAACTTACCTGATAAATTCATTTCTTTCATATTAGCAAGAGTCCATGAGCTAGTGACGTATGGGATATACATTCCTACCAGGAGGGGCAAAGTTTCCCAAACCTCAAAATGCCTATAAATACACCCCTCACCACACCCACAAATCAGTTTAACGAATAGCCAAGAAGTGGGGTGATAAGAAAAAAGTGTGAAGCATAAATATAAGGAATTGGAATAATTGTGCTTTATACAAAAAAATCATAACCACCACAAAAAAGGGTCGGCCTCATGGACTCTTGCTAATATGAAAGAAATGAATTTATCAGGTAAGTTCTTACATAAATTATGTTTTCTTTCATGTAATTAGCAAGAGTCCATGAGCTAGTGACGTATGGGATAATGACTACCCAAGATGTGGATCTTCCACGCAAGAGTCACTAGAGAGGGAGGGATAAAATAAAGACAGCCAATTCCGCTGAAAAAAATCCACACCCAAAAATAAAGTTTAAATCTTATAAAGAAAAAAACTGAAAATATAAGCAGAAGATTCAAACTGAAACAGCTGCCTGAAGTACTTTTCTACCAAAAACAGCTTCAGAAGAAGAAAACACATCAAAATGGTAGAATTTAGTAAAAGTATGCAAAGAAGACCAAGTTGCTGCTTTGCAAATCTGATCAACCGAAGCTTCATTCCTAAACGCCCAGGAAGTAGAAACTGACCTAGTAGAATGAGCTGTAATCCTTTGAGGCCGAGTTTTACCCGACTCGACATAAGCATGATGAATTAAAGATTTCAACCAAGATGCCAAAGAAATGGCAGACGCCTTCTGACCTTTCCTAGAACTGGAAAAGATAACAAATAGACTAGAAGTCTTTCTGAAATCCTTAGTAGCTTCAACATAATATTTCAAAGCTCTAACTACATCCAAAGAATGCAATGATTTCTCCTTAGAATTCTTAGGATTAGGACATAATGAAGGAACCACAATTTCTCTACTACTGTTGTTAGAATTCACAACCTTAGGTAAAAATTTAAAAGAAGTTCGCAATACCGCCTTATCCTGGTGAAAAATCAGAAAAGGAGACTCACAAGAAAGAGCAGATAATTCAGAAACTCTTCTGGCAGAAGAGATGGCCAAAAGGAACAAAACTTTTCAAGAACGTAATTTAATGTCCAATGAATGCATAGGTTCAAACGGAGGAGCTTGAAGAGCCCCCAGAACCAAATTCAAACTCCAAGGAGGAGAAATTGACTTAATGACAGGTTTTATACGAACCAAAGCTTGTACAAAACAATGAATATCAGGAAGATTAGCAATCTTTCTGTGAAAAAGAACAGAAAGAGCAGAGATTTGTCCTTTCAAGGAACTTGCAGACAAACCTTTATCCAAACCATCCTGAAGAAACTGTAAAATTCTCAGAATTCTAAAAGAATGCCAGGAAAAATGATGAGAAAGACACCAAGAAAAATAAGTCTTCCAGACTCTATAATATATCTCCCTAGACACGGATTTACGAGCCTGTAACATAGTATTAATCACAGAGTCAGAGAAACCTCTTTGACTAAGAATCAAGCGTTCAATCTCCACACCTTTAAATTTAAGGATTTGAGATCCTGATGGAAAAAAGGACCTTGCGACAGAAGGTCTGGTCTTAACGGAAGAGTCCACGGTTGGCAAGAGGCCATCCGGACAAGATCCGCATACCAAAACCTGTGAGGCCATGCTGGAGCTACCAGCAGAACAAACGAGCATTCCTTCAGAATCTTGGAGATTACTCTTGGAAGAAGAACTAGAGGCGGAAAGATATAGGCAGGATGATACTTCCAAGGAAGTGACAATGCATCCACTGCTTCCGCTTGAGGATCCCTGGATCTGGACAGATACCTGGGAAGTTTCTTGTTTAGATGAGAGGCCATCAGATCTATTTCTGGAAGTCCCCACATTTGAACAATCTGAAGAAATACCTCTGGGTGAAGAGACCATTCGCCCGGATGTAACGTTTGGCGACTGAGATAATCTGCTTCCCAATTGTCTATACCTGGGATATGAACCGCAGAAACTAGACAGGAGCTGGATTCCGCCCATACCAGAATTCGAGATACTTCTTTCATAGCCAGAGGACTGTGAGTCCCTCCTTGATGATTGATGTATGCCACAGATGTGACATTGTCTGTCTGAAAGCAAATGAACGATTTTCTCTTTAGAAGAGGCCATGACTGAAGAGCTCTGAAAATTGCACGGAGTTCAAAAATATTGATCGGTAATCTCACCTCCTGAGATTCCCAAACCCCTTGTGCTGTCAGAGACCCCCACACAGCTCCCCAACCTGTAAGACTTGCATCTGTTGAAATTACAGTCCAGGTCGGAAGAACAAAAGAAGCCCCCTGAACTAAACGATGGTGATCTGTCCACCACGTCAGAGAGTGTCGTACAATCGGTTTTAAAGATATTAATTGAGATATCTTTGTGTAATCCCTGCACCACTGGTTCAGCATACAGAGCTGAAGAGGTCGCATGTGAAAACGAGCAAAGGGGATCGCGTCCGATGCAGCAGTCATAAGACCTAGAATTTCCATGCATAAGGCTACCGAAGGGAATGATTGTGACTGAAGGTTTCGACAAGCTGATATCAATTTTAGACGTCTCTTGTCTGTCAAAGACAGAGTCATGGACACTGAATCTATCTGGAAACCTAAAAAGGTTACCCTTGTCTGAGGAATCAATGAACTTTTTGGTAAATTGATCCTCCAACCATGATCTTGAAGAAACAACACAAGTCGATTCGTATGAGATTCTGCTAAATGTGAAGACTGAGCAAGTACCAAGATATCGTCCAAATAAGGAAATACCACAATACCCTGTTCTCTGATTACAGACAGAAGGGCACCGAGAACCTTTGTAAAAATTCTTGGAGCTGTTGCTAGGCCAAACGGAAGAGCCACAAACTGGTAATGCTTGTCTAGGAAAGAGAATCTCAGAAACTGATAGTGATCTGGATGAATCGGAATATGCAGATATGCATCCTGTAAATCTATTGTAGACATATAATGCCCTTGCTGAACAAAAGGCAGGATAGTCCTTACAGTTACCATTTTGAATGTTGGTATCCTTACATAACGATTCAATATTTTTAGATCCAGAACTGGTCTGAAGGAATTCTCCTTCTTTGGTACAATGAAGAGATTTGAATAAAACCCCAGCCCCTGTTCCAGAACTGGAACTGGCATAATTACTCCAGCCAACTCTAGATCTGAAACACAATTCAGAAATGCTTGAGCCTTCGCTGGGTTTATTGGGACACGGGAAAGAAAAAATCTCTTTGCAGGAGGCCTTATCTTGAAGCCAATTCTGTACCCTTCTGAAACAATGTTCTGAATCCAAAGATTGTGAACGGAATTGATCCAAATTTCTTTGAAAAAACGTAATCTGCCCCCTACCAGCTGCGCTGTAATGAGGGCCGCACCTTCATGTGGACTTAGGAGCTCGCTTTGATTTTCTAAAAGGCTTGGATTTATTCCAGACTGGAGATGGTTTCCAAACTGATACCGCTCCTGAGGATGAAGGATCAGGCTTTTGTTCCTTGTTGTGACAAAAGGAACGAAAACAATTATTAGACCTAAATTTACCTTTAGATTTTTTATCCTGTGGTAAAAAAGTTCCTTTCCCTCCAGTAACAGTTGAGATAATAGAATCCAACTGAGAACCAAATAATTTATTACCCTGGAAAGAAAGGGAAAGCAGAGTAGACTTAGAAGACATATCAGCATTCCAAGTTTTAAGCCATAAAGCTCTTCTAGCTAAAATAGCTAGAGACATATACCTGACATCAACTCTAATGATATCAAAGATGGCATCACAAATAAAATTATTAGCATGTTGAAGAAGATTAATAATGCTATGAGAATTATGATCTGTTACTTGTTGCGCTAAAGCTTCTAACCAAAAAGTTGAAGCTGCAGCAACATCCGCTAAAGATATAGCAGGTCTAAGAAGATTACCTGAACACAAGTAAGCTTTTCTTAGAAAGGATTCAATTTTCCTATCTAAAGGAAGTACCATCTGCCGTAGGAATAGTAGTACGCTTAGCAAGAGTAGAGACAGCCCCATCAACCTTAGGGATTTTGTCCCAAAACTCTAATCTGTCAGATGGCACAGGATATAATTGCTTAAAACGTTTAGAAGGAGTAAATGAATTACCCAAATTATTCCATTCCCTGGAAATTACATCAGAAATAGCATCAGGGACAGGAAAAACTTCTGGAATAACTACAGGAGATTTAAAAACCTTATCTAAACGTTTAGATTTAGTATCAAGAGGACTAGAATCCTCTATTTCTAATGCAATTAGGACTTCTTTAAGTAAAGAACGAATAAATTCCATTTTAAATAAATATGAAGATTTATCAGCATCAACCTCTGAGACAGAATCCTCTGAACCAGAAGAACCATTATCAGAATCAGAATGATGATGTTCATTTAAAAATTCATCTGAAAAATGAGAAGTTTTAAAAGACTTTTTACGTTTACTAGAAGGAGGAATAACAGACATAGCCTTCTTAATGGATTTAGAAACAAAATCTCTTATGTTATCAGGAACACTCTGAGCATTAGATGTTGACGGAACAGCAACAGGTAATGTAACAGTACTAAAGGAAATATCTGCATTAACAAGTTTGTCATGACAATCAGTACAAACAACAGCTGGAGGAACAGATACCATAAGTTTACAGCAGATACACTTAGCTTTGGTAGATCCAGCACCAGGCAGCGATTTTCCAGAAGTATCTTCTGACTCAGTGTTAACGTGGGACATCTTGCAATATGTAATAGAAAAAACAACATATAAAGCAAAATTGATCAAATTCCTTAAATGACAGTTTCAGGAATGGGAAAAAATGCCAGTGAACAAGCTTCTAGCAACCAGAAGCAATAAATAATGAGACTTAAATAATGTGGAGACAATAGTGACGCCCATATTTTTTTAGCGCCAAAAAAGACGCCCACATTATTTGGCGCCAAAAATGACGCCACATCCGGAACGCCGACACTTTTGGCGCAAAAAAACATCAAAAATTACGCAACTTCCGGCGACACGTATGACGCCGGAAACAGAAATTTTTTTTTGCGACAAAAAAGTCTGCGCCAAGAATGACGCAATAAAATGAAGCATTTTCAGCCCCCGCGAGCCTAACAGCCCACAGGGAAAAAAGTCAAATTTTAAGGTAAGAAAAAATTGATTTATTCATATGCATTATCCCAAATATGAAACTGACTGTCTGAAATAAGGAACGTTGAACATCCTGAGTCAAGGCAAATAAATGTTTGCATACATATATTTAGAACTTTATAAAAAAGTGCCCAACCATAGCTTAGAGTATCACAGAAAATAAGACTTACTTACCCCAGGACACTCATCTACATATAGCAGATAGCCAAACCAGTACTGAAACGAAAATCAGTAGAGGTAATGGTATATATAAGAGTATATCGTCGATCTGAAAAGGGAGGTAAGAGATGAATCTCTACGACCGATAACAGAGAACCTATGAAATAGACCCCGTAGAAGGAGATCATTGAATTCAAATAGGCAATACTCTCCTCACATCCCTCTGACATTCACTGCACGCTGAGAGGAAAACCGGGCTCCAACCTGCTGCGGAGCGCATATCAACGTAGAATCTAGCACAAACTTACTTCACCACCTCCATAGGAGGCAAAGTTTGTAAAACTGATTTGTGGGTGTGGTGAGGGGTGTATTTATAGGCATTTTGAGGTTTGGGAAACTTTGCCCCTCCTGGTAGGAATGTATATCCCATACGTCACTAGCTCATGGACTCTTGCTAATTACATGAAAGAAAGATCTTTCCATGAAATTGGAGGGAAAGAAGTCTGCCATTACATATATAACTCAGAACCTAGGAAAAGAGTTAACTTTTTGGGGGCTGCCTTAAAGAATTTATTAATCTTTTTCACAAATTGTTTGTCTGTTGGTGGAAGGTCCCCAATCTGCAAGACAAATAAAATTGCCATAGAGTGAGTTTGTGCTCCAATATGAAACTAAAGGACACAACTTTTGTACTCCACAAGGGTACAGGGTACCTTCACTGGTCGCTCCTTAGGGATGTCCTAGATGAGCCCGGGGATCTTTCTGTCCTTTGCAGGCATTTGTGTTTAACTGGTGCCGGCATGAAAGCAATCATTGAGTGAAGATCAAACGTAATCAGCGCAGAAGTCATACTGGTACCTAAAAGGAATGGTGATGATTTTGACAGCCTGGAGAATGGGTTTCGGGACATACTACTGCAATCTATTGGGGGACAGTAACCTTAAAAAGTAAAATTGCAAGATTTAATTTCACCAGCAGATGGCATTAAAACAGTGTTATAAAACATAATTTATGTAAGAACTTACCTGATAAATTAATTTCATTCATAATGGCAAGAGTCCATGAGCTAGCGACGTATGGGATATACATTCCTACGAGGAGGGGGCAAAATTCCCCAAACCTCAAAATGCCTATAAATACACAACCTACCACACACATACTTCAGTTTTAACGTATAGTCAAGTAGTGAGGTGTAAAAAGGAGTAAAAAAGCATACAAAAGAGAGGAACTGGAAAATAAAATTGTGTTATCATAAATAAAAAAAAAAACCCACCAAAACAGGGTGGGCCTCATGGACTCTTGCCATTATGAAATAAATGAATTTATCAGGCAAGTTCTTACATAAATTATGTTTTCTTTCATGTAAATGGCAAGAGTCCATGAGCTAGTGACATATGGGATAAAATACCCAAGATGTGGAAGTCCACAGAAGAGTCACTAGAGAGGGAGGGGTAAAATAAAAAACGCTATTTCCGCTGAGAAATTAAATCCAAACAAAAAATAAGTTTTTCTCATAAATTACAAGAAAAAAACTTAAATTATAAACAGAAGAATCAAACTGAGACAGCTGCCTGAAGAACTTTTCTACCAAAGACCGCTTCAGAAGAAGCAAATACATAGAAAATGGTAAAATTTAGTAAATGTATGCAAAGAAGACCAAGTTGCTGCTTTGCAAATCTGATCAACTGAAGCTTCATTCTTAAAAGCCCAAGAAGTGGCAACTGATCTAGCAGAATGAGCCGTAATTCTCTGAGGTGGAGACTGCCCCGCCACCAAATAAGCCTTGGGAATCAAAAGCTTTACCCAAGATGCCAAAGAAATGACAGAGGCTTTCTGACCTTTCCTAGGACCAGAAAAGACAATAAATAGACTAGAAGTATTCCTGAAATCTTTAGTAGCCTCAACATAGTATTTCAAAACTCTTACCACATCCAATGAGTGTAACGATTTCTCAAGAGAATTCTTAAGATTCGGACACAAGGAAGGAACAACAATTTCCCTACTAATGTTGTTAGAATTCACAATCTTAGGAAGGAATTTAAATGAAGTCCGCAAAAAGCTTTATCCTGATGGAAAATCAGAAAAGGAGATTCACAAGAGAGAGCAGACAATTCAGAAACTCTTCTAGCAGAAGAGATAGCCAAAAGGAACAATACTTTCCAAGAAAGTAGTTAATATTCAAAGAATGCATAGGCTCAAAAGGAGAAGCCTGCAAAACCTTCAAAACCAAATTAAGACTCCAAGCAGGAGAAATAGATTTAATAACAGGCTTGACAAAAGCCTGAACAGTGAATATCAGGAAGTTTAGCAATCTTTCTATGAAATAAAACCGAAAGAGCAGAGATTTGTCCCTTCAAAGTACTTGCAGACAAACCTTTATTCAAACCATCCTGAAGAAACTGTAAAATTCTAGGAATTCTAAAAGAATGCCAAGAGAAAATTTATGAGAAGAACACCATGAAATATAGGTTTTCCAAACCCTATAATAAATCTTCCTTGAAAGAGACTTACAAGCCTGCAACATAGTATTAATCACTGAGTCAGAGAAACCTCTATGACTAAGCATTCAATTTCCATACCATCAAATTTAACGATTTGAAATCCTGATGGAAAAAACATAATTTATGTAAGAACTTACCTGATAAATTAATTTCTTTCATATTGGCAAGAGTCCATGAGCTAGTGACATATGGGATATACAATCCTACCAGGAGGGGCAAAGTTTCCCAAACCTCAAAATGCCTATAAATACACCCCTCACCACACCCACAATTCAGTTTAACGAATAGCAAAGCAGTGGGGTGATAAAGAAAGGAGTAGAAAGCATCAACAAAGGAAATTTGGAAATAATTGTGCTTTATACAAAAAATCATAACCCTGGACATGGAAAGGTATCTGGGAAGTTTCTTGTTTAGATGGGAAGCCATCAGATCTATTTCTGGAAGTCCCCACATCTGTACAATCTGAAAAAACAGATCTGGATGGAGAGACCACTCCTCTGGATGTAAAGTCTGACGGCTGAGATAATCCGCTTTCCAATTGTCTACACCTGGGACATGAATTGCAGAAATTAGACAAGAGAGTTGGATTCCGCCCAAGAAAGTATCCGTGCTTCATTGCTAAAGGACTGCAAGTCCCTCCCTGATGATTGGCATATGTCACAGTTGTGATATTGTCTGTCTGAGAGCAAATGAAAAACATAATTTATGTAAGAACTTACCTGATAAATTCATTTCTTTCATATTAGCAAGAGTCCATGAGCTAGTGACGTATGGGATATACATTCCTACCAGGAGGGGCAAAGTTTCCCAAACCTCAAAATGCCTATAAATACACCCCTCACCACACCCACAATTCAGTTTAACGAATAGCCAAGAAGTGGGGTGATAAAAAAGTGCGAAAGCATATAAAATAAGGAATTGGAATAATTGTGCTTTATACAAAATCATAACCACCACAAAAAAAGGGCGGGCCTCATGGACTCTTGCTAATATGAAAGAAATGAATTTATCAGGTAAGTTCTTACATAAATTATGTTTTCTTTCATGTAATTAGCAAGAGTCCATGAGCTAGTGACGTATGGGATAATGACTACCCAAGATGTGGATCTTTCCACACAAGAGTCACTAGAGAGGGAGGGATAAAATAAAGACAGCCAATTCCTGCTGAAAATAATCCACACCCAAAATAAAGTTTAACGAAAAACATAAGCAGAAGATTCAAACTGAAACCGCTGCCTGAAGTACTTTTCTACCAAAAACTGCTTCAGAAGAAGAAAATACATCAAAATGGTAGAATTTAGTAAAAGTATGCAAAGAGGACCAAGTTGCTGCTTTGCAGATCTGGTCAACCGAAGCTTCATTCCTAAACGCCCAGGAAGTAGATACTGACCTAGTAGAATGAGCTGTAATTCTCTGAGGCGGAATTTTACCCGACTCAACATAGGCAAGATGAATTAAAGATTTCAACCAAGATGCCAAAGAAATGGCAGAAGCTTTCTGGCCTTTCCTAGAACCGGAAAAGATAACAAATAGACTAGAAGTCTTACGGAAAGATTTCGTAGCTTCAACATAATATTTCAAAGCTCTAACAACATCCAAAGAATGCAACGATTTCTCCTTAGAATTCTTAGGATTAGGACATAATGAAGGAACCACAATTTCTCTACTAATGTTGTTGGAATTCACAACTTTAGGTAAAAATTCAAAAGAAGTTCGCAACACCGCCTTATCCTGATGAAAAATCAGAAAAGGAGACTCACAAGAAAGAGCAGATAATTCAGAAACTCTTCTAGCAGAAGAGATGGCCAAAAGGAACAAAACTTTCCAAGAAAGTAATTTAATGTCCAATGAATGCATAGGTTCAAACGGAGGAGCTTGAAGAGCTCCCAGAACCAAATTCAAACTCCAAGGAGGAGAAATTGACTTAATGACAGGTTTTATACGAACCAAAGCTTGTACAAAACAATGAATATCAGGAAGAATAGCAATCTTTCTGTGAAAAAGAACAGAAAGAGCAGAGATTTGTCCTTTCAAAGAACTTGCGGACAAACCCTTATCTAAACCATCCTGAAGAAACTGTAAAATTCTCGGTATTCTAAAAGAATGCCAAGAAAAATGATGAGAAAGACACCAAGAAATATAAGTCTTCCAGACTCTATAATATATCTCTCGAGATACAGATTTACGAGCCTGTAACATAGTATTAATCACGGAGTCAGAGAAACCTCTTTGACCAAGAATCAAGCGTTCAATCTCCATACCTTTAAATTTAAGGATTTCAGATCCTGATGGAAAAAAGGACCTTGTGATAGAAGGTCTGGTCTTAACGGAAGAGTCCACGGTTGGCAAGAGGCCATCCGGACAAGATCCGCATACCAAAACCTGTGAGGCCATGCTGGAGCTACCAGCAGAACAAACGAGCATTCCTTCAGAATCTTGGAGATCACTCTTGGAAGAAGAACTAGAGGCGGAAAGATATAGGCAGGATGATACTTCCAAGGAAGTGATAATGCATCCACTGCCTCCGCCTGAGGATCCCGGGATCTGGACAGATACCTGGGAAGTTTCTTGTTTAGATGGGACGCCATCAGATCTATTTCTGGAAGTTCCCACATTTGAACAATCTGAAGAAATACCTCTGGGTGAAGAGACCATTCGCCCGGATGCAACATTTGGCGACTTAGATAATCCGCTTCCCAATTGTCTACACCTGGGATATGAACCGCAGAGATTAGACAGGAGCTGGATTCCGCCCAAACCAAAATTCGAGATACTTCTTTCATAGCCAGAGGACTGTGAGTCCCTCCTTGATGATTGATGTATGCCACAGTTGTGACATTGTCTGTCTGAAAACAAATGAACGATTCTCTCTTCAGAAGAGGCCAAAACTGAAGAGCTCTGAAAATTGCACGGAGTTCCAAGATATTGATAGGTAATCTCACCTCCTGAGATTCCCAAACTCCCTGTGCCGTCAGAGATCCCCACACAGCTCCCCAACCCGTGAGACTTGCATCTGTTGAAATTACAGTCCAGGTCGGAAGCACAAAAGAAGCCCCCTGAATTAAACGATGGTGATCTGTCCACCATGTTAGAGAGTGCCGAACAATCGGTTTTAAAGATATTGTTTGAGATATCTTCGTGTAATCCTTGCACCATTGCTTCAGCATACAGAGCTGAAGAGGTCGCATGTGAAAACGAGCAAAGGGGATCGCGTCCGATGCAGCAGTCATAAGACCTAGAATTTCCATGCATAAGGCTACCGAAGGGAATGATTGTGACTGAAGGTTTCGACAAGCTGCAATCAATTTTAGACGTCTCTTGTCTGTTAAAGACAGAGTCATGGACACTGAATCCATCTGGAAACCCAGAAAGGTTACCCTTGTCTGAGGAATCAAAGAACTTTTTGGTAAATTGATCCTCCAACCATGATCTTGAAGAAACAACACAAGTCGATTCATATGAGATTCTGCTAAATGTAAAGACTGAGCAAGTACCAAGATATCGTCCAAATAAGGAAATACCACAATACCCTGTTCTCTGATTACAGACAGAAGGGCACCGAGAACCTTTGTAAAAATTCTTGGAGCTGTAGCTAGGCCAAACGGCAGAGCCACAAACTGGTAATGCTTGTCCAGAAAAGAGAATCTCAGGAACTGAAAATGATCTGGATGAATCGGAATATGCAGATATGCATCCTGTAAATCTATTGGTGGACATATAATTCCCTTGCAGAACAAAAGGCAAGATAGTCCTTATAGTTACCATTTTGAACGTTGGCATCCTTACATAACGATTCAATATTTTTAGATCCAGAACTGGTCTGAAGGAATTCTCCTTCTTTGGTACAATGAAGAGATTTGAATAAAACCCCATCCCCTGTTCCTGAACTGGAACCGGCATAATTACTCCAGTCAACTCTAGATCTGAAACACATTTCAGAAATGCTTGAGCTTTTACTGGATTTACTGGGACACGGGAAAGAAAAAATCTCTTTGCAGGAGGTCTTATCTTGAAACCAATTCTGTACCCTTCTGAAACAATGTTCTGAATCCAAAGATTGTGAACAGAATTGATCCAAATTTCCTTGAAAAAACGTAACCTGCCCCCTACCAGCTGAGCTGGAATGAGGGCCGCACCTTCATGTGGACTTAGAAGCAGGCTTTGCCTTTCTAGCTGGCTTGGATTTATTCCAGACTGGAGATGGTTTCCAAACTGAAACTGCTCCTGAGGATGAAGGATCAGGCTTTTGTTCTTTGTTGAAACGAAAGGAACGAAAACGATTATTAGCTCTACTTTTACCTTTAGATTTTTTATCCTGTGGTAAAAAAGTTCCTTTCCCACCAGTAACAGTTGAAATGATGGAATCCAACTGAGAACCAAATAATTTGTTACCCTGGAAAGAAATAGAAAGTAAAGTTGATTTAGAAGCCATATCAGCATTCCAAGTTTTAAGCCATAAAGCTCTTCTAGCTAAAATAGCTAGAGACATAAACCTGACATCAACTCTGATAATATCAAAAATGGCATCACAGATAAAATTATTAGCATGCTGAAGAAGAATAATAATGTCATGAGAATCACAATGTGTTACTTGTTGCGCTAAAGTTTCCAACCAAAAAGTTGAAGCTGCAGCAACATCAGCCAAAGATATAGCAGGTCTAAGAAGATTACCTGAACACAGATAAGCTTTTCTTAGAAAGGACTCAATTTTCCTATCTAGAGGATCCTTAAACGAAGTACCATCTGACGTAGGAATAGTAGTACGTTTAGCAAGGGTAGAAATAGCCCCATCAACTTTACGGATTTTGTCCCAAAATTCTAATCTGTCAGACGGCACAGGATATAAATGCTTAAAACGTTTAGAAGGAGTAAATGAATTACCCAATTTATCCCATTCTTTGGAAATTACTGCAGAAATAGCATTAGGAACAGGAAAAACTTCTGGAATAACCACAGGAGCTTTAAATACCTTATCTAAACGTTTAGAATTAGTATCAAGAGGACTAGAATCCTCTATTTCTAAAGCAATTAGAACTTCTTTAAGTAAAGAACGAATAAATTCCATTTTAAATAAATATGAAGATTTATCAGCATCAACCTCAGAGACAGAATCCTCTGAACCAGAGGAGTCATCAGAATCAGAATGATGATGTTCATTTAAAAATTCATCTGTAGGGAGAGAAGTTTTAAAAGATTTTTTACGTTTACTAGAAGGAGAAATAACAGACATAGCCTTCTTTATGGATTCAGAAACAAAATCTCTTATGTTATCAGGAACATTCTGCACCTTAGATGTTGAGGGAACTGCAACAGGCAATGATACTTTACTAAAGGAAATATTATCTGCTTTAACAAGTTTGTCATGACAATCAATACAAACAACAGCTGGAGAAATAGCTACCAAAAGTTTACAGCAGATACACTTAGCTTTGGTAGATTCAGCACTTGACAGCGATTTTCCTGTAGTATCTTCTGGCT
Source organism: Bombina bombina (assembly GCF_027579735.1). Lineage (NCBI taxonomy): Eukaryota > Metazoa > Chordata > Amphibia > Anura > Bombinatoridae > Bombina > Bombina bombina. Next base: position 453,252,821 of record NC_069499.1, read on the forward strand.
CAGATGCAACGTGAGACATCTTGCAATATGTAAGAGAAAAAACAACATATAAAGCAAAATTGATCAAATTCCTTAAATGACAGTTTCAGGAATGAGAAAGAATGCCAAAGAACAAGCTTCTAGCAACCAGAAGCAATAAAAAATGAGACTTAAATAATGTGGAGACAAAAGCGACGCCCATATTTTTTCGCGCCAAATAAGACGCCCACATTATTTGGCGCCTAAATGCTTTTTGGCGCCAAAAATGACGCCACATCCGGAACGCCGACATTTTTGGCGCGAAATAACGTCAAAGAATGACGCAACTTCCGGCGACAAAGCATTTTCAGCCCCCGCGAGCCTAACAGCCCACAGGGAAAAAGTCAAATTTTAAGGTAAGAAAAAATGGTCAAATCAAAATGCATTATCCCAAATATGAAACTGACTGTCTGAAAATAAGGAAAGTTGAACATTCTGAGTCAAGGCAAATAAATGTTTGAATACATATATTTAGAACTTTATAAACAAAGTGCCCAACCATAGCTTGGAGTGTCACAGAAAATAAGACTTACTTACCCCAGGACACTCATCTACATATAGCAGATAGCCAAACCAGTACTGAAACGAGAATCAGCAGAGGTAATGGTATATATAAGAGTATATCGTCGATCTGAAAAGGGAGGTAAGAGATGAATCTCTACGACCGATAACAGAGAACCTATGAAATAGACCCCTTAGAAGGAGATCACTGCATTCAAATAGGCAATACTCTCCTCACATCCCTCTGACATTCACTGCACGCTGAGAGGAAAACCGGGCTCCAACTTGCTGCGGAGCGCATATCAACGTAGAATCTAGCACAAACTTACTTCACCACCTCCATCGGAGGCAAAGTTTGTAAAACTGAATTGTGGGTGTGGTGAGGGGTGTATTTATAGGCATTTTGAGGTTTGGGAAACTTTGCCCCTCCTGGTAGGAATGTATATCCCATACGTCACTAGCTCATGGACTCTTGCTAATTACATGAAAGAAAGTTCTCTCTTTAATAGAGGCCAAGCCTGAAGAGCCCTGAAAATAGCACAGAGTTCAAAGCTATTGATTGGTATGTAACATTTTTACTTCCAGTTTAATGACCTGTAAGGAAGCATCCTATTATATAAAAGGCCAAGTGTGTTTGTCCGAAGCTGTCATGTGCAGTAGAGACTGCGCAAGAACATACACACCTGGCCTTCAACAGACTGACCTGCAGTGGCATCTGGGGCCAACCGGGCGTGACAGGGGGCGGGCGTGACATGGGCGGGGCTGTGCTGCCGTGAAAGAGAGAGCTCAAAAGAGGGGGGGATAGAGAGAGCTCAAAAGAGGGGGGGATAGAGAGAGCTCAAAAGAGGGGGGGATAGAGAGAGCTAAAAAGAGGGGGGATAGAGAGAGCTCAAAAGAGAGGGGGGATAGAGAGAGCAAAAGAGAGGGATAGAGAGAGCAAAAGAGGGAGAGAGACAGCAAAAGAGAGGGGGGAGAGAGACAGCAAAAGAGAGGGGGGAGAGAGACAGCAAAAGAGAGGGGGGAGAGAGACAGCAAAAGAGAGGGGGGAGAGAGACAGCAAAAGAGAGGGGGGAGAGAGACAGCAAAAGAGAGGGGGGAGAGAGACAGCAAAAGAGAGGGGGGAAAGAGAGCAAAAGAGAGGGGAGGGAAGAGAGAGCAAAAGAGAGGGGAGAGAGAGCGCAAAAGAGAGGGGAGAGAGAGCGCAAAAGAGAGGGGAGAGAGAGCGCAAAAGAGAGGGGGGAGTAAAAGAGAGGGGGGAGAGAGCAAAAGAAGGGGGGTTAGAGAGAGCAAAAGAGAGGGGGAGAGAGCAAAAGAGAGGGGGAGAGAGCAAAAGAGAGGGAGAGAGAGCAAAAGAGAGGGGGGAGAGAGCAAAAGAGAGGGGGGAGAGAGAGCCAAAGAGAGGGGAGAGAGAGAGAGCCAAAGAGGGGAGAGAGAGAGAGCAAAAGAGGGGGAGAGAGAGAGAGCAAAAGAGGGGGAGAGAGAGAGAGCAAAAGAGGGGGAGAGAGAGAGAGCAAAAGAGGGGGAGAGAGAGAGAGCAAAAGAGGGGGAGAGAGAGAGAGCAAAAGAGGGGGAGAGAGAGAGAGCAAAAGAGAGGGAGAGAGAGCAAAAGAGGGGGAGAGAGAGAGCAAAAGAGGGGGAGAGAGAGAGCAAAAGAGGGGGAGAGAGAGAGCAAAAGAGGGGGAGAGAGAGAGCAAAAGAGGGGGAGAGAGAGAGAGAGAGCAAAAGAGGGGGAGAGAGAGAGAGCAAAAGAGGGGGAGAGAGAGAGAGCAAAAGAGGGGAGAGAGAGAGAGAGCAAAAGAGTAAGAGAGACAGAGCAAAAGAGGGGGAGAGAGAGAGAGCAAAAGAGAGGGGGAGAGAGACAACAAAAGAGAGGGGGAGAGAGACAACAAAAGAGAGGGGGAGAGAGACAGCAAAAGAGAGGGGGAGAGAGAGGAGTT